>NC_056737.1:773150682-773450682 GCF_019279795.1 Protopterus annectens | reverse complement strand
CAAATGACTAGCTATGTTATTGTTACTGGTGGGAGGGACAACAGAAAAAGCTGTACTGCGGCTACCATTGACTGGCTTTTTAGTTGCACACAAGACCAATTCACAATTATGTTGTGCAGAATACAGCAGGCAGTAAACATTCTTAAACAAGTAACAGCATCATACATTAACATTCGGGCAAGAGAAACAGGCTTTGAGCAGGTCAAACATTCGCTCAATAGCTACCCATGGCTGGGGCGGGGTTGAGCAGTGCCAAAGCACTCCTTGGCAGTTCCATGGGGTTTACAGATTGGTATCATTAGCCACGGTTCAAGTAAATAACCTGTATCACCTGCAAAACAAGGGGACACATAACAAAATAGAGATGGGGGGTTACTCAGTACTGCCTATACCACGATACAGATACTGAAATACCTTTAGTTGGGAACATTAAAATGCTTTGCAATTACCAATTGGATGACCATGAGGAATTCTACCATGCAGGAAGAAGTGGTATAGTGAGCTTGTGTGCCAATATAATAATAATGGGCTGATGCATTAGTGATGCAACCCCATGCATTACACACTGCCTGGCACTGGATGGAATGCTAGCTCTTCCTGTTTTGGTACCATTCTCACTGTGGCCCGGACTGGGGCCACAGTGGCAACATGGGTGCAATTTATTACACCAAGAACCTCAGGAAAGCGTATCACCCCATATATGCATATAGGGTACTGGCTCTGTCCTAACGTGACACTGGGAAATAGATGTGCTGATCCACAAGTGTCAAGAGTATGTCAAGGAACTGCTTAAGTATCCTCGACATAGAAGCCTGGGAGATAGCCAATGTGTCCCTACCTTGTCTCTGGAAGGTTCCTCTGGCTATATACACCTTGATATCCACAGGTATAGGCTGTGCATCCCACCATTTCTCATTTGTGTGTCATACAAACTCACCAAAGCCTCTATTACGTCCCTGTCCACTCTAAATCTGTCCAAGGTTTCCGAACAGCAAAGTTCAGATGCATCAGCCTTCGCCTATATCTTCTCCTTCCCGGCTGGTGAGTGCCACTATGCACATATGGTTTTGGCATGACTAAGGTGAGCAACTCAGAAAGGAAGACAGATAAGCTGGCAGTGAATGCAAACATTTTAACAGATTACAGACTGGAGGGGAAAGGTGTGATTTTATCTTTTATAACCTCTCTGTGCTTGGTTCTGACAAGTATAATAAAAGTGATGATGAATCACACAAAGGCAGGAGGAGATCCTGATTTACATAAGATAGTCAAAGATTGTTCACATGTTCTTCATTTACATCTCATTATTACTTCATTTAGTACTACTTTCTCAGACTCCCTTAAACATCTGTGCAGCTGATGAATCTGAATCTTGTCTTACATGTGCTTAGACATGCCCAGCACAAATTCCTGCTATGCCTAAGTGTGATAACTATGAATATCACCACAGGACTTTTTTGGAATATAAAATAAATTAAGACAATAACAGTAAACTATGTGATCACACATGAATTGGTTCAGCAATACCCATACTTTTGGGGACATAAGATAAAGTATTAGATTTATGAATTAAAAAGTACTCTGTTATGACAGATATGTGGGAAGAGACTAAATAAAAGATAATACAAAAACTTAGAAGCTGGAAGCACTTGACTATGGGTTGAAATAGTACAATGCAAGCAGTGAACATGCTTTTAGTCACATTAAACTTATATAAAGGTTAGGTGTATGTATTTTTATTAACTACAGGAGAACTTGTGGGTGATAATAAACAGTCAAAGGAATTTATCCTGGAAGAAAAAATAACATTTTTACTTATATGAAAACCAAACTATTGGTGAAGTGGTCAGTTCTTCATTCCTCCTTTACTTCAGCTTTCCTTTTTCCGTATTTTCTTATATTTTAAAAATCTACTGTGATGACAGGTAAGAAGTATTACCACTTAACCAGACACAGCTTTTATGCTCATTTAATACACTCCAGTTGGCCCCTGCTAACACGGCCAACAATGAATCCTATGCAGAAGGGTACACAAATGCCCTATATAGCCACTTAAACAAATGTATTGATACCTAACAGGACTAAAACCAGGTCCTCCTGAAAAAACAAGCCACCCTGGTGGACTGCAAGTATAAATATGTTATATAACAAAAGAAACTGATATCTAAGAAGAAGAGGAAGAACACCCTCCACAGCTTGAACTTGGAAATCAGATATCTTGTATAGTTCTCCAAGGCTAGTCATGAGACTAAATTAGCATCCCTAGCTAAAGACAACTATAAGGCATGCTTTAAATACATCCAAAACGTAAAAAGGAATGCCCAGCTGTGTGCCAAACTCATAGTGGATGGTACCACTCACACTGAACCTGAGGAAATTGCCAATCTGCTAACTGACAGATTTGGAATAACTTTATCCCCCTGTCCTCACCAGCCATATCCCAAAGCAATCCTGACACCAGTCCTCTGCAGAGTATCTCTAAAGAACAGGTCATATAAGTGTTCTCCAAGGCCACAAACATGGCCTCTATGAGACCAGATAACATCCCAGATTGCTTATTAAACAATCTAAAACATTTGATCCTCACTGGCCAAATCAAAATATCATGTTTTTCAGTTACAATATGATCCCAGTAGACGACAACAGCCAAATCAGCCATCTTTAGGGGCTTCTCCAAGACCCACCTCCTCATATTTAATGATGACCCAAGCCCTCATGGTTCTCAGCAACAGGGACATATGAAACCCTACATATTCTGTGGAACCCAACCAATTTGACCTTTAAAAGGTAGAGCATGTCCATTAAACGGGTTCCGGCGTGTAGCTCGCAAGACATTTCCCTGCGAGCTACATTGCCGAAACCAATTGGCTGCAGCAGCAATTTGCCGTAGAGCAATACGGCGGAAAAGCATAGCCGCTGCAGCTGTACACTATGCACAGTAATCCTACAACCGGTGGCGATCCTTACAGACAGCTGCCCAGCCATATTCTAGCAGGGACGGCCGTACTAGATGTGTACCACGTTCTGCATTCCTTCCATGAAAATACAGAACGTGGTACACATCTAGTATGGCCGTCCCTGCTAGAATACGGCCAGGCAGCTATCTGTAAGGATCGCCACCGGTTGTAGGATTACTGTGCATAGTGTACAGCTGCAGCGGCTATGCTTTTCCGCCGTATTGCTCTACGGCAAAATGCTGCTGCAGCCAATTTGTTTCGGCAATGTAGCTCGCAGGGAAATGTCTTGCGAGCTACACGCCGGAACCCCCATTAAACCTAGTGATATATGCCTGGCCTACAAACCTGTAAATGACCCAAACCTGCTTGATCTACTACATACCTACTAAAAGAATAGTCATACAAATACAAGATCAAGAGACCTAACCTATATTGTAACATAATTAGGACTTGCTGCAGTTGCCAATATCTATCCCACAGAAATCCCCACCTTGGAATAAACTCCCACTTCTGTAAACTAAAATAAGTCCCCCACTGTCTTCAAACCTCACTTACATAAATGGATGGGAAACCACAAATGTATACCTTATTGGCAGAGGACAATAAATACTTGGTTGCACCAGCAGGTCTGTTGTGGCTAGACTTGGCTTAACTGGTTTATCACCTAGAAACAACCTATAAAAGTAAAAGCCTATCAGTAAATCTGCTAAAGGCTGCTAAATAGTGTAAACTTGAAAAGTAGTAGAATCTTATCCAGCGTAATATTCACAATTTTTTCCCAGAAATTATTTTTGAAAGTCACTAGTGCTTTTTGCTGTAAACCATGAAGTTTATGAAGAGGTGTGATCATGGATAAGAACCTTTGCAAAAGAAACTAATAACAAAAGGAGAAAATCCACCAGCTATAACACCAAATTTGTAATTTTGAACAAATCTCCAGCAGTAAACCGGTATACTGACTTTTGTTTTTATCTGGAAAGAACTGCAGCAACCTAAATAAAACAATGTTAAATTAAAAAAAGTGACAGAGGGTGACCTGCTGGTTAACACCTGTATGATAACCAAGAACCACAGTGACAGTGCTAATAAGTTGAGTTCCACAGCTATCGTAATGACTGGCAACTCAAGAAACTTCAGATAATCGTGCTTAAACTCCCCACAAATACCTTCAGCTGTAAAACACCACCAAATCCATGGACTATATAGTCTTTATACTTCTACAATTTTAGGCACTTTGTGAACTGCCACCTCACATGTTCTGTCTTCTTACTGGTACATATAATCTATTTCAGTCTGTCTCTGTCCCCTATCCCCCATTCTAACACACATACATACATACATACACACACACACACACACACACACACACTTGGTCTTTTACTTTGACCTCTACTCCCTGTGTTAGAAAAATACTGTAAGAGTAAGCATACTTTCTTTGTGGGTCAAACAATGCATGCATGCTTTTTTAGTGACTATGTTCAACCATGAAAACTATACGTGGTAAAGTATAGAATGTATATAGTCATAATACAACTGTTTGCTAGTACTTGTGAAAGTGATGTAGCTATTATCAATAGCAAAATACTGTATATTGTTTCCACTTGATCCATTTAAAATGTTGTCTATTGCTTCCCCATGATCATAAATCTTATATCAGAACTATTCCAGTTCAGCTTAGGTAAAATAAGCTTCAACTGTTTGTTATTGTTTCTGAAAGAGTTTAGGAAAACAATGTAATCATTTAATTTTAATCAAGAGCAACATGCTGTAGCTAACTTCCATGTGAATATTTTGAAATGTTGTATGTTGGTCCTGTCCTGTCCAGTCCTAAACTGCAAAGCAAGGATGCTTCAGCTTGACACTAGTGAAATCAGTATAACTCACTTTTTTATCAAGAGAAAATGATGTGTGTTGCTTACATGTGACCTTTTTATACTGAATCATTTGAAAGTCATTTCATTTGTTACTGCTTCTTAAAGCACTTGTGAAGCCAACTTTTTTTAATCAACAGCAAACTGTTGCAGGTTGTTCCCAATGCTTATCTTAAGATGTTATATTTTGCTTTGCACAGGACATCAAGATCAGGCAGGGGGACTTCCAATAGTTTCTGATTGAAGAAAACCCCACAAAAGATGCAATGCCCCACACACAGCTTATGATGAGAGAAGGAGGGGAGCCGGAAGAATTAAGAACAGCACTAAGGAAAATGAAGTCATGAAAATGAACAGGCTTAGATGAGGGCACTGCAGATATGATCAAGATGCTGGGTGAGTAAGGGGAGAAATGATCCAGATGGTATTTATAGCAGTATGGAGAGAAAAGCACATCCCAGATAACTGGAAAATAAGGATTCTGGTGATGGTGTATAAGAGCAAAGGGAACATTCATAAATGTGGGCAGCATAGAGGCATGAAATTCCTACCACACTCCATAAAATTCTGGAGTGGGCAGCTGATAAATATGCAGGGTCATACAAAGTAAGATGAATGATGAGCAATTTGGATTCAGACCAGGATGCAGTACAACTGACCCGATGCTTGCATTGAGTCAAATTGTTGAGAAGCAAGAGATAGGAAAAGGGTCCAACTGGACATTCCTAGACTTGGAGAATGCATATGTCAAAGTCCCAAGAAAGCTGGTATGGGTAGGGGTGTGATGGTATGAAGGCCAAGAAACATTGGTAGACTTAGTGCGGGCAATGTACAAGCCCATGACCCAATGACATAATTAAGAACAATGTTCAGATAAACAAAGGAGTTCCCAGTGGGAGTGCATATGCATCAGGGGTCATCTCTGTACCCATTGTTGTTAATGTTGGGGATGGACTACATTTGCAAACAGGTCAGAGGGACAGAGCAACAAAACTGCTGTATGCAGACAATGTGGCACTACAGGCAGACTTTGAACAAGACTCTGAACAAGAACTTCAGCAAATGATAGGGGAATTCATTGCAAAAATGAAGGAATACAGGATGAAAGTGAGTACAGATAAGACTGATGCAACTGCAGCAAATGGGGGAAATCAGAAAAAAATGAGATTGAATGGAAAATAGTGGCTAGGTTGGCATCTTCAAGTATCTGGGAGGGGTGGTTGAGAAAAAGGGAAGTCTAAATAAGGCGGTCAAAAGTAGAATCAAAGGACTGCAACCAACTGGCACAGAGTCCCAGGGCAGTGTGTAATAAAATAATACCAAAGAATCTGAAAAGTGAAGTGTATAAAGCAGTGGTGCAACCCATAATACTGTATGGTACAGAAACCTGGATAGTGAAAGTACAGCAGTTGAAGTGTTTGAGATGGGTGGTAGGATGCACTCTGTGGGACAAACAAAGAAATGAGAACATCAGAGCAGAAGTCAAAATAGCACCAACTGCAGAAGAGGTCAGAGAGAACAGATTACAGCGATTTCAGCAAATGTGTAGAAGAGCACAAAACAATCTGGTTAAGATGATTTGGGACAGACAGAAAGATCACAAAAGCAAACAAGGGCGTCCAGCAAAGATATGGATGAAGTCTATGAGAGAGGATCTGTGGCAGTCAGGCATGACAGCTGAAGAAGGTAAGCCAGTGGCAATAATCAAGAGAGATGGTGACTGCTAATGCAGCAACCAACCCCATGTAGAAAATGGGAAAAAGGGGATGATGATATTTTGCTCTGACACATTCATAACCTCAAAACCAAAAATGTTTCATCTGTGCTTACCTAAACTCCATACCAACTCTCTGTTAATGCTTCTGACAAAACTTAGAAAACCAATATAATTAAATGTGTTTAGCAACAGCAACTTCTGTTATGTTCTTTCTTTGTGACCTCCTTTTTTGAACTTTGAATCATGAAAATTTAAACTCAACTATCATCTAGTGGTTCTGATAGTATTTTGTGAAAGCGATGCAGTTTTTTTTTAATCAAAAGCAAACTGGCATACGTTATCTAAGACCATACACTCCAAGGCATGACTATTTCAGCTTCCACATTCCTTCTGCTGTTTCTAAACTGAATGCAACTTTCCAACTAGTTTTACATAGGGACTGCTTAGCTGCCATATAATCTGTTATTAATTTTCCATGCATTCATTTAGATTTCAGTTTGGCAGAATTATCTAGCAACAAATTAACTTTTATAACCTCCCCCATAATCGCTACACATCAATGGATAGTAAAACATGGCATGAAGCAAGAGTAATTTCTTTAGGAACACAATTTCAAGTATGTTCAATTTCCTGGTAGGCTTTTTTACAATATGAAACAACTGTTGTTCCTGAACATACATTATGAATATTTTCCTTACTAATGTTGTTGAATCAATATTATTCCAGTGGCTTTCTGGTAAATTTAAGTTCACAGCCACTATTATTCTTCCCTACTGTGTTTCATGCAAGAATTGTATGAATTTTTCTAGATCATCAGCACTTGACTTTGGTAGTCTCTACACTCCAACATCTGCTACATGTTCAGACTTCCAAGATGGCTGCACATTGAGTAACAGCTTAATTATATCTCCCTCTGTGTGAAAACAGAAACTTAGTAGAGAAAGCCAGTGGATTTATATTTCTGGGTAAATTTCAGTAACTGGCTAGTAAGGACACTGCCTAGATTCCAGGAAAAACAAATACAGAGGACCTGAAAGAAAATCGGCTACAAAAGGTGAGGAAAAATCACTGACTGGGAAAAGTACTACAGCTGTTCAGCAAAAAGCAGTGCAAGCTCCAGACATGACTTCCAGTAACCTAGAGGAAAGTATAAGACAACTGTATACAAACCTGATGAAAATAAATGAAACACTAATAGAGAACACCAACCCAAACAAAAAAAAAGCTGGAAAAAAACAGAAGAAGCATAAAACAGACATTCAGATGAGGTGATAAAACTACAAAAATCAGAGGTAGAAATGAAGAAAAAGCTGGCTGAAAATGAGACTGCTCAAGAAGGGATGTTTCAAAAAACACTAGAATTAGAGGACAGAGCACATAGGAAAAAACTGAGATTTTTTTTACTGTACCAGGCAAGCTGGGAGGAACAGACTGTACTAATTTTATGAAAGCACAAATAAGAAACTGGACCGTCTCGTACCTCTAAAGAGCATGTCGTAAACAACCTCTCTAAAGCCGAAAACACAGAATCAATAGGACGTGACAACATCTAAGGCTGCTACCTACATGGGCTCAGACAAGACTGGATACTCTTTTCAATCACAATTTAAGTTCCGGCTTCATCCCAGCTGAATGGAAAACAGCCACAGTTATCCCCCTGCACAAAGGTGGTGCTTCTACTGATCCCAGGAAGTACAGACCTGTTAGCCTGACTAGCCTTATCTGCAATGCCATGGACAGAATCATCATTGACCTTATCAACAAATATATAGGTAATAACCAAACACTAGATCCTACCCAATTTGGATTTGTCAGGGGGAGATCATGCTTGTTAAACCTGGTGGACTTCTTCAAGACAGTCACAAGGGCCCTGGATGAGGGGAAATCTGTGCATACACCCTTCCTAGATCTGGCCAAGGCATTTGACACTATTCCTTACTCAGGCATCATTGACAAACTCTTGTTCTTCTGGTAATAAAGACCACATAGAGACTGTGCTGGTGAAGTCTTTTCCAATGTTTCAACAGAAAATGCTTGAGAAAAGGAAAAAAAACACAAGAGTTGACTAGAAGACTCAAGATTATATTAGAAATGAAGGAGAGAAAGGATATGGAAGGTGGAGGTGAAAAGGAATAAAATCAGTAACTTGAGAAATTGAAAAATGCGGGATTACACAGCAATATATATATATATATATATATATATATATATATATATATATGAAACATGGCAGAATAAGAAAATGTGGAAATATTGGACTCTTTTGGACTTTGTTAAACTTGTAGGGGATTCTAAAGTATATGTCCTACTTCATGTCATTAATGCTTGGAAAATACTTAGGATGGTGAGGAGGAGGGAGAAAGTAAAATACATTTTTCTTAATGGCACTGTTTCTATAGTGCATGATTTTCTTTGCATGATATAATGTAAAGATTTCTCAGTTATTTAAAAGTGTAATGGGGATACTAATGTAAACAGGTGCTCCTGTTTTGTTTTGTTTTTTTTCTTGGTGCCTTCTCTCTCTCTTCTTGTTCAGTTTTAAGAAATGCAGGTACTGTAATGTAAAAAAAAAAAGTCTGGTTAAAACAGCATAACAAAAGAAAAAAATAGTGTGCTTTTTTCTCATTCTTACATAGAGGAATGCCTGGATTAAGGCTGTTAGCTTAATATGCTAAAAAGTTTCAAATGAAAGCAAGTAAATGAAAAAGATTATTAAATATTATAAGGCTTTTTCTAGAAAATAAATGTATGCTTAGTAGAAATTCTGTATGTGATTCTCATGTCTCCAGGAAACAATTTGAAAAAGAGAAATGGCAAGGAGATATTCTCTGAAAGCATACAAGTGTTTACTCTCCTGGGAGAGCTATAAAGATGAGATGAAACCAGACAACACTTGGTTGAAGCACAGGCTGTGTGGTCTTAGCATGGACAACCTTCCTTTTAGGTTAAGTCAAGTCTATGAGTATGACTGTCAATTTGGAACATTTGTTCCTATTAGGAGGGCAAAACTTCAATATTTGAAGATGTACATAGTTTAGTGTGTTGTTATTACGTTAATAGGTTTTAAGGGAGTATTGAGGGTGTGCCTGTTTTTTTGTTTAAGGACTTTCGATAAAACAAAAAGTTTTGTAAGATGTGACATAGGCTCAAATGGATATGACAAGAAAGAATGGTATAAAAGATCAACCTGACAAACAGTATATGCATGTAACACAAAAGCTGGAACCAGGCATTTAACAAAAAAGCTGTTATACATAAAAGGTGGGAAAACAACTTTTTAATACAATAATGCTTTCTGTAATGTCTTTAAATGCCAATGGTCTCACAGATAAATACAAAAAAGAAACAGCAGTGTACTATATTAAAAATGTAGAGTCCAAATAGCTATGTTACAAGAGAATCACATGGAAAGAAATTAATATGTGAATTTAATAAAGAAATGTTTTCAGGATGGTTATTCAGTGGAATACCTGGAGCAAAGAAAGAGAGGAGTACTTATATTAACTGCAATGGGAACTCTAACAGTAATAGAACAGGACAAAAAGACAATAATGGTGGATTTGTAGTACCAAGGAGCTACTGGCAAGGGAGGAGGATTACACTGGCACATATTTATAGTCCACCGAAAACTGCTATAATGGAGCTTAACAATTTTCTGGGAGAAATAATCAGCTTTCAGCAAGGACTATTACTTACAGGTGGGAACTAGAATTTGATTTGCAATAGTAAAATGCATCTGGGGGGCCTAAAAGGGAAAATATAACAGAGGAGGGTAGATTTTTAAAGAAATTTATGAAAATATTTGGCATGGAAGATGTTAATTCAGTTCTAGAAGTTCAGAGTGAATTTATATATTATTCCCCAAGATATTAAAAAAATTGGGCTAGGCTAGACAGAATTTACATTTCACAGGAACATGTGCATTTAATTGAAGGTCTTGCTATGCACCCAATAACTATTTCAGATCATGCGCCAATAATAAGTGAAATAAAAACACGGGGTAAACAGGTGCTTTCCTAACTATCTGTTGAAAAGAGAGGAATTTAAGGAATGGACAGTAGAAATTATTCAGGAGCTGTTAGAAAAGATACACATTTCTTCTGAAAATATAGCTAGGGAGTGGGATAAAATTAAAGTGGAGTTTAAAAATAGGGTAGAAATAAAAGAAAGGGAGATATGGTTAAGAACCAACAAGAATTATTTAGAGGGACACACAAAAGTTCAAGTATTGCAAAATAGGGGGAATTTCACAGACCAAAAAGAGGAGCAATTACAGAATGCTAAACAAAAACTAGGGGATTAACTTGATAATATGCAGGAGTTTAGAAAGACTGTTGTTAACCAACTGATTTTGATAATAACTCTAGGGCACAAAAACGCTGAGCATGACAACTCAGGCAACAGTAAGAGGAAAGGGCTGTCACCAAGCTTAGGGTGCCTATAACAAGGAAGATAAGGGATTCTATGGAAGTATTAGAAATATTTCAGAAATTCTATGAAAGTCTGTATAAAGCAGGGAAATATGGAAATCAAGAAAAGGTACATATGGAAATGTTTATAGAAGAAATAAATATGCCAAGGTTAGCGATAGAGGAGGCTCAATTATTAATAGTTAGGATAGGAGGAGATGAGACACAAATGGTGATGTATAACCAATCTACAGGAATGTCCCCAGGAATAGATGGTATTCTTGTGGAAGTTTGGAAGCTAGGAGTGAAAAAACTGATAAAGATCTGGAAGGTTTTGTTTAACAGTATTTTAAAGAGAAGAAAGCTGTGGTAGCTGTAATACCTAAAGAGAGTAAAGATCCATCAGATCCAGCTTCATACAAGGCCATTTCAATACTAAACCATGATTATAAGTTGTTTATGTCTGTAATTCCAAAAAGAATGGCAAAACTGGTGCCAAAATTGATATATAATGCGGTTTTGTGGAGGGTAAGCAAACATTCAACAACATTAACAGAATACTGATGATCCAGAGGGAAGCAGAATGTATTTGCATTCCCTGATAAAATTATAAGGTTTATTAGGAGGATATACGAGGGATCAGAGGTGAAAATTAAAGTAGGTGGGGTCCTCCCCGATAATCTCTGCTTGACCAAAGGACTACTCTCTGCTTTACTTGCATTATATTTAAAGCCACTGGCAAAGAAAATAAGGGACTCAGAAATTCAGGGATATAACTGGTATGGTAGTCAAGAAAAGCTAGCTCTATTTGCAGATGACATTATTTTATATCTAACAAAACCAGAAAGGGGACTTTACAGAGCTGTGGAGCATATTGAAACAGTTTAATATCTTTTCAGGATGCAAACGTAATGAAGTTAACACAAAAGCAATAGCGATAAATTATGTATCCACATACAAACTGGTTCAGCAATATCCACATCTATGGGGACATGATAAAATTAAGTATTTGGGAAGGCAGCTAAGGATATTGAGAGGAGACTAAACAAAAGATAATACAAAAATTGAGAAAATGGAAGCTGTGTTATATGGATATTGATAGCAAGATAAAAGCAGTTAAAATATTTTTAGTCCCTTTAGTGTTATACACAGGTCAGGCATACTTTTAACAACCACAGATGAAGTTGTGGACAGCAATTAATAAAGAGCTGAAGGATTTTCTCTGGGAGGGGAAGACTCAAGAGGGATAAGTTTATTCTTCCAATAAAACAGGGCAGACTGAGATTACCTAATTTGAAGTGGTATTTCAGAGCAACACAGTTAAGACTTGTATACATAGTACAAGCAGAAAACTATAATTCAAAGTGAAAAGAGATGATGAAGAAATGGGGGGAAGCTCAAGAAACAAGGAGAGACTGGTATTTTGGATGCAGACCTGTAAGGAGAATAACAATAATCATACAGAATAGTATATTCATAAAGTAGCAGAAAGTATTCTAAGAACTAAGCCAACACAGGAATGGAGAAAGGAGATTCTGTCGATAGAGATAACTGAAATTAGGGATGCGGACATTAGGAAAGAGGGGGCTGGAATTTATTGGAGAAAGCTGGCAAAGGAACCAAGGTACTGGGAGCAAATAACTAGAGAGGGAAATGTAATAGAATGGGAAGACGCCAAGATCTTATCTGGACTGCAGGTTAGAGATTGCCTTCCCTATCAACAACTGATATCAGAGTATAGACAAACAAAGAAATAGAGGGGTCCTAAATGAAAGACCAGCAGTGGTAGAGTTTCTAGTAGAATCTAGAACAGAGGTTGCTGTTAGAAAAGCAATAATTAGTAGAGCATATAAAATTGCATGATAACTATAAGAATCAATCAGAGGAGGTTAGAAAGTATTGGGAAGAGAGGATGGATAAGCAATTCACAAAGAAACAATAGGGGTATATGCTTGTCTCCCAAATATTTTTTTTTAATTTTACATTTGTTTACTGGGAAAGTCCGACTGGATACATGTCCTTTTCAGCAGAGTCCCGGGGTGAAATGCTCCACATTGAACATACAGAAATACAATATATTAGTAGTATACATAGGACAAGAAGTTAAAATACTAGCTTAAACATAGATTGGACAAGCAGCTATACATAAAGGCTAATTAATGGATTACTAAATTTAGATAGCACACAATACATTTTAACCAAATCAGTAAGAATCAAAAAATTAAACAATAACTACAGGGACATTACATCATTATACATTTCTGTGTAAATAAATAGAGACCAATATGACATCACACAATTACTGAATATAGTTTACAAAGAAATTTAAATGTCTAATCTTAATATGTCTTCCGCTCTACAGTGGTATAGTACTGTATAATGTTAGTATGCAAAGAGGCATAGGGAATAGAATAGACAGAGGGAGATGGTTTAGTCAGTAAGTGAAGCAAAGGTAGTAGCAGAGTCAGAGGGAGAGGTTAGTCTGGAGCAGAGCAAGGACACAGCCATTTACTGAATAAGTAGGTTTTTAGCATTGTTTAAAACTAGACTAGAGATGTAACAATTGTAAAGTTTCCCAGTCGTGCATTCCAGATTTTTCCTATATAATTTGAGAAGAGGGAATCTCCTGCTTGATTTTTGGTTGTACTGACTTTTATGTGGTGTTTGTTAGTGGAGCGTAGGGTTCTGTTAGTGGCATATGGTTGAAGTAATATTTGTAGGACAAGTGTTTTCTCAGGTTTATAGAGGATTTTATGGGTCATGGTTAACTGGCTATAGTGAAGGAGGTGGGGGAGCTCTAGCCAGTTGAGTTGCTTGAGTGCTATAAAATGCTGAGCTCTAGCTGGTAAGTTTGAAGCATATGTAGTAATTTTGTTATAACAGGATCCAAGTTTTGCTAGCTCTGATTTTTTAGATTTGTGAGTAATGGGATTTAGATTTATGGGATTTAGATTTTTAGATTTGTGAGTATGGGAGCTGCATACAGCAGTGTGGAGATTAAATGAGACTGGGCAATGGTAGTTTTAATATTTTTAGTGAAGTAGTGTTTGTTCTGAGTTTTTTGTGTACTTTTTTTACTGTTTGGGAAATGTAAATATCAAATTTTAAGATGCAGTCAATTTTGCCTCCTAAAGTGTTGGTGTGTGGTGATGGAAAGATGATACAATGTTGAAAGTGTTAGTGGGTGAGGCTGATTTAGTGGGTTGGAAAATCATAAGTTTGTTTTTTGGGGGTTTAAAATTAGTTGAGAGTTTGTAAGCCAGGTCTCAACTGCTAGAAAGGATTATTGTGTTAAATTTTAAAGTTCTTTAATTGAGGAAGCAGCACATATCACTGTCGAACTGCCTACATATTGGATGAGAGTGGCTTGTGGGGTTGAGGTGCGGAGGTTATTTGTAAATACTGAAAATAGTAGTGGACCTAAGACTGAGCTTTCAGGAGGCACTGGCAGAAGGGGTGATAAAGCGTGTTGCCAAGAAACTGCTTGCTAGTGTCCAGTAAGGTAACCCTGGAACCAGTAACCAGATATCAAGGTGAAAAAAGCAGAAATCACACCTGGCAAAGTTAGTGCACAAAACTCTTTATTTAACGCTGCAGATACCACACGTTTTCATCCATAAGTCTTTGGGACTTGGACAGCCAGTAGTCTCATGGGGTTTAACCTGCCGGTATATAAGATGAATGGTTTTAATTAAAGTATTTCTGATGAAATCTATGGTTTTATGGATGAAAATGTGTGGTATCTGCAGCGTTAAATAAAGAGTTTTGTGCACTAACTTTGCTGGGTGCGATCTCTGCTTTTTTCGCCTTGATATCTGGTTACTGGTTACTTTTGGCAGAATTACTCCAGGTTGTTTTATAATCCTGGAACCAGGCAAGGGTAGACTGACAAAAGTTTAGTTCTGACAGAATGTTTAGAAGTTTACTATGAGAAACCATATCAAAGACTTTTGATAGGTCAAGGAAGATAGAGGATACATAATTTCTGTTGTTCCGGCCATAGTTGACAGTACTGATGAATAACATTAGAACAGTTGATGTACTATGAAATGATCGAAAGCCATGCTGGGTTTTGGTTAGAAGTTTGTTAGTATGCAGGTAATCAGTAACTTGCTTGTGAATGACCATCATTAGGTTTTCCAAATGGGAGGGACTTACTCTGCTATGGATCTATTGATAAGAATTGATATAGGCTAGGCTATTCCATCTGCTGTTAGTTTTAGGAAATTGTCTGAAGCTAATGTGGTGGGTTTTAGCTTTTTAAGCAGTTTTTTGATTGTCTCGGTAGCTACAGGTTGCAGGGAGAAGGTGAATTTAATATTGTAAGAGGCAGTTTTAGTTCTGATAAGTGAGGGGGTTTGAGTGATGGACAGTGCTAAGATAGTTTCAGTAAAGTATTTATTAAACTGAGTGGCAATAGTAGCGTTAGGAGGGGGCGCACTGACTTTGCCTGGTAGAGGTATATTGTTTACAACTGGCCAGAATTTTTGCAGGTTATTGCAGTGTTTTCACTGGATTTCTGAGTAGTAATTTATTTTCTCTTGCCTAATTTTCTGCTTTGCTTTATTTCTAACTTCCCTGCAGGTTTGTAGAGCAGGCTGTAACTTTGTTTTGTTCCAGGTTGCCCAAGCCTTATCTCTAGATTTAAGTAGTGATTGCATTTCTTTTGTTAACCATGAGGCATAGCTAGATTTAACATGTATATTTCTACTAGGGGTCTGAGAGTTTAGTACAGATAGGAAGGTACAGTTGAAGTAATTAATAGTTTCCTATAGGGGTAGAATTCAGTGGTGTCCATTTACAATGTTTGAGTATATCTCTAAGGTTGTTGGGGGTCAGGTGATTTTTGTTTCTTATTTGTTTAAATGTAGTTTGTTTAGATGGGTTAGCTCTTTCCTGGGTCTATATTATATAGTTGAAGCTTTAGGTAATCAAATACCTAAACCTCAACACCTAAACAGCAAAAGCTGTAAACATCTAACGGCCACTTCCGCAAATTTTTTCGTAGGGAAAATTTGCTTAGCCATTATCAGGAATCTGCCCTTTCCTCCACTGTAGAGTGATCTCAGAGTTGGTATATTTAGTTATGGGGCCCCTATTCGATTAGGGGTCAAAACGTTTTTTTTTTTGGTCCAGCCAAGTGAAATCTTTCCCTAAAAAAATTTTGCAGAAGTGGCCATTCGATGTTTACAGCTTTCGCTGTTCAGTTGTCGAGCTTTAGGTATTCGATTACCTAAAGCTTCAATAATATAGACCCCATTTCCTAAGTAAAAAGGTTGGGAAGTGGTCACTAAGACTATTTGGTAGACAGCCAGAGTAGGAATAATGGGCTGGCCTATTTGTTAATATCTAGACTAGAGAGGAGCATTTGTTGGATGGTTTATTAATCCTTGTGGATGACTGGATGAGTTGTGTGAAGCTATGCAGGTTGATGCAATTTTTGGGATTTGGGGAGTTGCAGTCTAACCATTCTGCACTGAAGTCACCCATAATAATCGTTTCCTGAGGAAATGTTTTACTGCTCCAGTGAAGTATATTTTTTCTAATGTTTGAATATTATACCTTGGTGGCATAAAGATACCTATTATATATATATATATATATATATATATATATATATACATATATATATATATGTTTTGTGGGGTTAATGTTTAGTTTAGCAAATACTACTTCAGCCTTGTTAAGGTTTAGAGTTTTTCATCTAAAGTTTCTATAGAGAGGTGTTTTTTAAAGAGTAGGGTCATGCCTCCTCCCCTTTAACTAATTTTGTCTGTATGTATGATATAATATCCTGGTGGTAAGCAACAAAATCTAGATGATTTAGGATTTTTGCTTGGAAATATTTACATAGATATTTTTATACTCCAAGTATACTCCAGAAAAGTCTTCCTCAGGTAGGCAGCAAATGTTGAAGATGTGATGGTGAAGAAAGAGGTAATTAGGAATATATTTTCTTGGAGTGTAATGAGTTGGCAGACTTTAAAGATTGCCTGCAGACAACTCTATCAGAGATACTGGGTAAGCAAATTGGTGTAACTAGGGAAATATTTTTTTCTGAGCTATGATGCACAATCTGAATTGCCTAGACATAATAAGGCCTTGTTGAGTCTAATTATGGTGGCTGCCAAAAAAGCAATTACTACAAAATGGAACTCAAAGTCTAAACCAGCTCTACTAGATGTAGTGAATATAGTAAGAGAGATAAAACAACTGGAATAGGGATCTTTAGTAAAGGGAAGGAGCAAATTACATAGGAAAATGGGAATTGTGGGAACATTACATACAGGAGAGGAATGAGGTTTAAAATAAGGCAGGATTTGAAATGAGCTATTTAATGCTGGACTGAAAATGATTGGGTAGATTATAAGTAATGGATAATGTTTGCAACGAGAATTATCTCAATATGGTTTGTGATGCAAAATGGTTACAGCTAGGATTGTGTCAATATGGTTTGTTTTCATTTATATAAATGCATGATTGCTTATGTCTTAATTGATAACTTAATAAAGATGTTTCTTATTTAAAAAAAACATGCTACATGTTCCAGTGTTGTCTTTATTGTCCAGTTACACAATTTATAGTACTGGTTTTATCACCGAATGTGTAATAATCACAGGTCTCATAACTATCTTTAATCTCTATCACTCTATCATAACACCTCCTCCTAATTTTACATTAGAATGACTGTTACAGTAAAACATTTATACCATGACAGAACTGGTTTCCAGTAATTGTTCTTTAACCGTGTTTCACAAACAATACCAGCACCAACCTTGTGGGATCATAGCAAATTTTACAAGGAAAAAAAAACATTATTATTAATGCTCCTAGCATTAACAACCATTAGAGAGGCATCAAATGTTGCTGTCTGTGAAGTGTTAAAATTTCGACATGGCACAAATCCTGCCTTGTGTTAAATATTGCAAAATATCTGCTGCAAAAATTATCTCTCCTGATTTGGACAAGTGCACACCATCCTATCTGAACACTTGTGCCAAAATTAGGCTAAGATGCTCTATACAATTCCATTTTTTACAAAGGGACATTTTTTTCATGTAGGTATTTACCAAAAATATATTTTTATTCACAGTGCCCTGACTCTCCTTTCTATACTTGATTTGAGAGAAATACATCCTAAGACCTGTACAAGCCATGCTATCCAATGAATAATGTCCACTGTTACAACACATTATACACAAACATATATATATATATATATATATATATATATATATATATATATATATAAATGTAATACAAATACACACACACACACACACACACATATATATATATATATATATATATATATATATATATATATATGCGTGCGTGTGAGAGAGTGAGTAATGATATAGTACTGATATATTTCCATATAACTTTGACAGAAAATATAGCAAAAAATTTCATCAACAATTACTATCATCTAAACTAAAAATCATGTAAATGAAGTGATCGCAAGTGTAAACGAATGCATTATATCTGCAACATCCAAAAAAAAATAAAAAATACTCAAAACTTTGCTTTTACATGGTGCTACTTCTCTACCCACACCATCAGAAAGTAAATATACTAACTCCATGGTCACACAACCATGGAGAAAGAGGTAAATACCTGAATTATATTACAGTTGAACTGCAAAATATTATACATAAACACATACACACACTCACTCATAACTATCACAGTTAAATGGCTTCTTCATAAACCTGTCTGAATTAGAAAAACAAACTGAGCTAAATATATGTACTGCTAAGTAGCAATTATTAAAGACATCATCCTGACATACCATCATCCCCATTTAAGTTCAAAGTATTTATCCTTCCTTCAATACCCACTCAGAGTAGGTTCAGGTGTGAAGTATATCATTTCTGGGACATGGCTGGGCCCGCCTCAGCATCAGGCATCTAATTCAGTGTCACTGATTTACTGAGGCATCTAATTCAGTGTCACTGATTTACTGTAGCTGCCTGCCTAAATCTATCTTGCACAGTCAGTGTCAGGAAGGAGTCCTTCATTTGACACTCCATAATTCTTTTGTATAAGTCATTGGTTTCTACCACAATGGAATGGATATCTTTCTGTTCAGGGATGCTCTTTGAATGTTACACTCCACTTGGAGGCACAAAGTGCAGTTGCATAATACGTCTTACTTACCTGCCTCAGTGCTATCTTGGGTTATTCTGGGTTATCTGCCAAAGTCGGTGGTATCTTCGGTTACTTTGGGTTATCTGCCAAGGTCGGTGCTATTCTGGATTATCTGACAAGTTAACCCAGTAATGGCCAACTTTCAAAAGCTCAGACTCTCTTCCTGTGGCAGCTGACTGGCTGAGCATATCCTGGAAGGGAATACCTCAGATGTCACTTAAAGTGAATATTCAGGATTCTTCACTTCCACATAGGAGGAGAGAAAATTACCTCAAGCCAGAATCATCTAGCAAGAGTAAATTCACAGCCAGTCACAATACCATAAAAAAAACATAAAAAGCCCAATAAGAAACGAATCAAAGAGATTGAAATTATGCACAACTTGGGTGCTGGTGGGTGGGTGCTGGCACTAAGACAGTGAGAAAGTTGAACATTTACTGTTACAAATAAGTCAGACCTATACAACTTTGCAATGCTCATCATTCCCACTGCTTCAGTGACATGTTAGGCAGATTCTTAAAGCTTACCCTACCAGGGAAGTGGAAGGCTAAGGATCTAGGAACCTCTGGAGAACGGTCCTAGCAAAACCTGCTCTGGATCCTGAAAAGGAATTCAGTTTGTAGTGTTTTGTGAAGGTATGAACATTGGAGCAGGTTGCTGTCTCTGGAACACGTCTAGAGTCCATCAGTTTCCAAAATGTCTTCAAAGAGGATAAGGCCCCAGTCAACTGAGTCTTAACTTTGACTGGAAGAGATTTACCATGGCAGGATTAACAGAAAACAATAGGGGAGGACAACCAACATGCACTAGTTTGCTTAACCTTTCTTAGCCCCCATATAGTAAACAAAATACTGTTCAGCATTCCTAAAGGACTTTGTTCTGTCAATGTAGTACCTGAGTTACCTGTTCATCCAAGGTATGGATAATCTTTTCTCCCTTATTTCTTTTAGATCAGGATAGTACAGTGGGAGATTGATGTCTTGATTCAAGGTAATTCACAAACAACTTTAGGCATGAATGATGGGTTAGTTCATAACACAACTGTGTCATCGTGAAAAAATCAGACAGACTTGGTCCACCATGAGAGCCAGCAGCTCAGAGACTCGCCTTGCAGATGTCACAGCAATGAGTAAAACAGTCTTCCAAGTAATGAACCATAAATCAGCCTGAGAAGCAGGTTCAAAAGGAGGTAAGGTCAATTTTTCAAGAACAAAGTTGAGATCCAGGGTGAAGGAATTTGCTTTTGAGGCGTCTCATGTGCAACACTCCTTTCCTTTGTGCCTGTACTGTCTCTTTCTATGTGATCCTTCACAGTTCCCCAGTACTACACTGACAGAACAAAGTCCTCACATAAAGAGATGAAAGAGAGAAATCCATGGGTATACAAGCTGAGAGAGCCACAAGATGCAATTTAATAGAAGGATATAATAAACCCTCTCTAAATAGCTCGCAAAAATCTAATAATAAATTGAGAGGAAGGTAGTCCTAAATTAGCAGCATGCTGAAAAAATCGGCAATGGATCCTTTGAAGAATCAGAGGACTTTCTTCTTTGGATGGCAGAAAAAGACTGAACACTCACTCGCTGTGATAGCTGAAAGCTATCATCTCAGGATATGCTTAGCCATTCAGGTGTCACAGGAAGAGAATGGAGGGGAGTCTCAGCTTTTGTCAGATAGCCTAAAATGCTACTGAGGCAGTGGAAATGATGAATATCTGCCATTATCAGTCATAAATGTCTGCCGTCCAGTACCACTGGGTGTAGTACTATCTCTAGGCAATGTAACTGTCAGGATCATCCATCAATCTTTAGACACTGTCAGCAGGCTACATCTATCTATGGTGGATGGTATAGCCATCCTTCCATGAAGGGTAGGTATTATAGTAATCCATCCAACTGTTCTGTGTATTACAGTAATCCTTCTAACTACTGTGGGAAGTATAGTCAATATTCCTGCATTATAGGGTTACTGGTTTGGTTGGTTATCCCCCTGCAAATATGGGTATGACCATCTGTCTATATGGATTCTGGTTTACTTATATACTATCACTAGACCTAGTTTAAACCTAAACCTCTTTTATTTCAGTCAGATTTGAAATGTTACCAATAATTATATCTACTAATGCATGAAATGTACTTATCACGCACTTCTGAAAGCATTAAAACAGGAACAATTTTGTAGACAAAATATATTCAAGTTTCTTATCTCTCCCCTGCAAGCAAAAGACATCACTGTTCTTATGCATATTAATATATTCTCCTAACTGCCATTAATTTTCTTGAAGCAGGATTAATGCGTTTATTAGACACCTGGAAATCCTCAACATTTTGAAAAGTGACACTGCTGACTTTTTTATTCATTTATTTATTTATTTATTTTGCTTTAGTCCACAAGTAGAGTCATGTACAGCCTTCCATACCTTCACATGAAGACACACTTGCAGAAGTTTCCAGAACTATGTAAAAATATCCAATGAAAATGATTTCTAACTTTGACATGGTCCATGATAGCATGTTATTAGGATTTCTCCCCAGACCTATACTTATTTCCATGTCTGCAAAATTCATAGTTAGCAATTAAAGTTTAGTACAAGAACAGTAAAGTCTGCAGCACTCAAGTTCATTAGTATTATTTTGAAACATGCTTCCTTGTCCTCCCTGATTTTGCACTGTTTATCTTTTATGGACCAAGACCAAATGTTAGTTATCATTCCTTGCCATCTTACTGTTGCACACAATGTCAAACTAAAAGCCTGACTTTTACTTCTAGTTATCATAACCAGTGTCTACCGAATAATGTCACAAATGCTCAGCCACAGACATACTCGTATATTACATCTTTACTTACAAGGTTATTGATACCCTTATCATTCCCTTTAGCTTTAACTTATCACACGGCTTCATTTTACATAATACATTCAGTGTTATTAATGCTACACGAGAAACACTTTTCAGAGTTAAAGGAATAAAAGATAGTACCTCTCAGTATTTAGTTCTACCTTAAGTCTCACTCTTGGTGACCCATGTGTTCTTGTGTTTACCTGCTGTCAAACTGTGCTTTTCCAAATACACGACTATTTTGCATCTCATTTTACTCATCAGTTGCACATTCCAATTCAGGCATACTGTTTAGGTGGTCTAGATCAAACATTTTAATTCTTTCTTCTATATGCTTTGGTCTTTTATATTTGCCACATTATCAGTATGGCCTTTATATGACATTTGCTAAAAAACTTTCCTTAACACAGAAAAAGAAATAATCATAATCCAAAACTTTGCTACTCTGAACACATACTGGCCTCTGACCAGGTTTAAAAGTAATTCCCTTAAAGATATCGCAGATATGTGGAATATGTCAAGATTAGTTTTTTTCCAGAAAGGCAGCAAAGCCCTAGAAAGTTAAATTGTTCCATGCAAACACACACTAGCAAAACATGTTCTGGAAAATATATGTTACATATGGGACTAGAATGTTCTGGTTTATTTGGTGGGTTATTTGGATTTAAAATGTTGACCCAGCACAGGAAGTAACATGTCAGAAATTCTTTATCTTTTGTAGAAAGGGTAATTGGTCTCAAGGACTGTGCTAAATGAATACGTTGCAGTGCTGCCTCACTCCAGAACATGTATGGTCTAATATCTACAGCTATACGGTAAGGGACAAAATATAAGTGAGGAAGCTCAAGGTAGCACCTCAGTACTGGTACACTGTCTTGAACCTAAATCTGCCACACATTATCACAACGGCTGTACCCTGTCCTGGACAAAGGTAGGCAAAGTGTTAAGAGGAATACTGCATTAGACATAACTATTGTTGAGCTTGCAGTTATTCACTAGGAATATTACTTACCCAGGCGGTGCACTCCAGTTAGGAGTATGGAAGGAAAATGCCTGCAGGTGCCATTATCCACGATTCGTTTGGATTGGGAAGGGGGAGCAGAAAGAAAAACAGGTTGCAGTGCTTTAGGATATCCCAGCAGCTGTTCTATTAGGCAATGATTTGGATGACACAGTACATTATGAGGAAGGTATCAGGGAGCTGACACAGCCAATACCCACACCTCTAACAGTGGCTGTTTCATGGAAAGGGCTAGGTAATAGTACGAATCTTGAATCTTGGCCAAAAATGTGAAAAATAATGGATTATCTCTGGAAGGAGTTATTTTTGGGGGGAAGATGTAGTTGGCAGAAGTAAGTCTAGCTTTAAGATACAGTTTTCAAAAAATGCCACACTTTCACTGGAAGGGGAACTGTGAAGGATCACACAGAAAGAGATGATACAGGCAAAACATTTGGATCCGACCTTACAGGACTTGAGGGAGGCAGCCAAATAGGCATCTTACTGTCAACAGCATATGTAATCTGTACACTTGACAAGGAGTTATTGCACAAAGAATGGGAATGGAGAAGTGATACAGAAGTTGCTAGCCTGGCACTTATGGCAGTAGCCCATGCTATTTCTTTTTCAGGTGATTGTGTCATAAACTATATAGAAAGGAAGCTTATGCAGAATCATATTGGTTATACATTGTAAAAGTGTGGGATGGGAAATGTAAGCAGAATAAAAATGTTGGCAAGGTAAGAGACAAAGCTAAAGATGCTTTGGTGCCATTGCCTGTTGTCAAGAAATCATTTCAGGTTGTAGTTACGGATATTATGGGGCCTGATAGTACCACAAGCAAGCAATATATCTTGACTGTAGCAGATTATGCTACTAGATACCATGGGGTGGTGGCTTTGTCTTCTGTTGAAGCAGAAAAGTTAGCAAATGCTCTGTTAGAAGTTTTCAGCAGGGTGGGTTTTCCCCATGATGTACAGAGAGGTTAACTACATGTAACACCAGCTTACTTGTTTATGGAAACACTGATGTAAAAAAAAATACTTCACCATCCTCAAACAAAACTGTTTGCTAGATAGGTTCAACTCTACTATTAAAGCCATGCTGACAGTATTGGCAGACCAGTTTAAACTGGAGTGGGAGAAGAATGCACCCCATCTCCTTATTTTTTCTTACAGTGAAGATCCCACAAACATACCTGTGTTTTTCACCTTTTGACCTTCTTTATGGTCACAGAGTCAGGCAGTCTGCAGATCTAATTTCTGATGAGCAGGAGGGTGAATGCAATTCTCACAAGGAGTTTGTTGTAGAATATTTACTAAATTTCAGGACTGAGCTTAACACGGTAAATCTGGCAAAAGCACAACAGAAATAAAATGCTTTGCATGACAGAACAACAAGAACATAAGACTATACAGTTGGAACAAAAGGCAATGAAGGATACTTATTACAATTCATTAGAATAAGCTTCAAGCAATTGGGGAGGACCTCTCACTGTTGTAAGAAAGGTAAATAAAGCTAATTATGTGGTAGAGCTGCCAGGTAAAAGGCAGAAGCACAAACACTACCATGTCAATATGGCAAAGCCCTACCATGTTACACAGACTCTAGTACTCAGGATTTGCAGTGTGTTGCAAGGAATCTGTGGGGGATTTGACAGCAGGTCTTCTCACTCAAATTGTAACCTTAGTAGATGATGCAATACTGTCACAGCAGTTATCCCCTACACAGGTTCAAGTGTTTCTCATTTTCAAGCATCCTAATGGTGCTATGCTAGTTTGTGGATATGTTTACTGCTAACCCAAGACATTTATATCTTGCAGAATATAGTGAAGACACAGAAACCCAATGGCTAAGCAAACTGGATACTTACAAGGTGTCTAAGAAAACTACAGAAACCACACAAGAGGTACTGGAAGAAATGTGAAATCTGGAGGTAATCCAGGACACTTAACAGTCCCTGGACCTCAACTGTGGTCCTGCTGTGAAAAAACAAACTGACAAACAAACAAAAAATTTGGGAGCACTAGTTTCTGTGTAGACCATGGGAAACTAAGCAGTCACACAAAAGAGGATGTGTAGCCCATGCATAGGGCAAATGAAGCTTTAATGTCACTGGAAAAGATAAAAGTATCTGACCACTATTGACATAAGCGCTACTAGCAGGGATCCTTGACATCTACAGCAAGCAAAAGATTTTTTTTCCACTTTGCGTGGGATTACTTAAATTCATCAAAAATGCCTTTTGGGATAAAGAATGTCCCAGAAACTTATATCCCATCTTAACAGAAATATAATAAGACCCTTACCATATGTTTAGGAGATGCTAATCAGATTAAAAAGGTGTCAGGACAATATCAAGGCAAATACATGCCTGGTAGGAATGGCAGAAGTAACCTACCTTGGGCACATCCAACATCTCCTACAGTTCCTCCCAGAAGTGTAGATAAAGCTGGGTGAGAGGGGAAACTGCCCTGGGTGCAAAGTGTTGGAGGCGTGATCAGCCATCAGCCAATCCTGATCTCTCTAATGCAATACTGTTTTTTAAAAGCTGATACGGCATTTGCAGTCAAAACTGAGTGCTGCAGCGCTACATGTGTACTCTAAAACCTGAACGCTGTAGCCCTCCATGCTGGCAGGGTATAAACTGTAGCAACTGTTTGCTGCATTTTTAGCAAGAAGTTTGCTACAGTTTAAAAATATTTTTTAAAACTAAAACATGAGGGTTGGGAGCACGGCACAGAAATGGGAGCTGAATGGTTGATGCAGGACATGTAGGGGGTGCACTGTACAACTGGCCACCTGGTTGGTGTGCTAGTAATAGGAACATCCATTTTTTTTGTACTTTAAAGGAAGAGAGGAGTGGGGGAGCAGAACTAACTGTAATAAGCTGATCTTTGCAATCAGTTTATTACAGTGGAGTGCTTGTTTTTCTTTGCACTTTAAAGGAAGAAATAGGGATTTGTGGCATAAAATTAATTGTAAAACAATTGGGTTATTACAGTGACGTGTGTTTTTTTTGCTCTTCACTTGAAGAGCTGAGGGGGTGCGGCACTGGTTCATAGTACTGTCCCAGGGCATTGGTTGAACCAGCTATGCTTCTTGTTTCTCCCACATCATTTGTTTGATTTTCCCAGCCACCCTGTAAAGAACCTGCCTGAATAGTCATTGAGTTTTTTCTGTCTTTATGGTGTTATTACAGTTGAGCACACATTGGTTTAACACTGAATATATCCAGTCTCCTGTAATGTTTGGATTTCCTAAACCTGTGTAGAGGATAGATGTGACAGCACTACCTCATCCACTGATCACTCAGACCAAACCTCACTGAAAAGTTCTGCCACAAGATCCTCACTGAAAAGATCTGCCACAAGATCCCCTTCAGATTCCTCCTCTAATCCATTGAAGATAACAAGTATCAGTGTCTATCATGGTAGGGCTTCATCATATAATTACAGTACAGCTTCTGTTATTGCTTCCTGCCTGGTAGCTCCACCATATAACAGTAGTTACTTTTCTCCAAACAGTGAAAGGGCCATCCAATGATGCCTGCAGCTTATCCTGTCGAACAGGAATAAGCACTATTATCTTTTTTCTGACTGTGTATTTTTGGACTGTAGCTATCCAGTCATACCAGATGTTTTGCTTCTCTTGTGCTTAGACAAGATCCTCTGATGCCAAACCCATGGATTCCATAAGCCTAATCCTAAAACATAGGACATAATCCACAGTGCCCTCCTTGGGGGAATCACACTTCCTCTTTTACTCACCACAAATTAACTCTGCAGTCACCTTCACCCTGTAGCCGTAAAAAAAAAAAACTTAAATAGAGAAAATTGTGAGGATTTTTTGGGCAGCTCTCTATACACATAAAGGTGATGCGGGGTGTACTTGTCTCATTCCCATTTAAAGTGGTCTGTGAATACTCTTAGAATAGTTTGAAGAGTGGAGTTAAACCTCTCTACCAAACCATTTGTTTATGGATGGTAGGGAGTAGTTATTTACTGCTTTACCTCCCAGCTCTTCCACAAATTGGTAAACAGGTCTGAAATGAAGTTATCTGCTCTGTCAGTATTTCCAAGGAAATATTCACATACTGAAAATGTATCTGCCATCTTTTCTGGCAGAAAGGCCAAAGCCACCACCACAGCACCATATTCCTCCACCGACAGTATACACCTTGTGATGCTTCATGTAGTAACAGAACAGATTATATCCATGGATACCCTTAGAAATAACTCCTCAATAACAGATGAGTGTCAAAGCAACCTTAGCATGTTTCTTGCTTCACTCTTCATATTCTCTCTTATCTTTTGCAGTTCCTGGCTAATAAAAATTTGTATGCTTCTTTTTCTTGTTCGCTTTAAATCCATATGAGCTGAGAAAGGAATATCATGGGCTATGACCAAAAGTGCCTGTCGGTAGTCCATTGGGACTACCATGTGCTGTATCTTTTTTCCCACAAGCCCCTTTATGAGTCTATTCTCATTACAATAACCCTTTTGTCCCAGTAGCACAGACTCCTCCTGCCCTTGCATATCAGAAGCCTCCCTGGCAGTCTCCCTCAAGTCTCAGCTTTTTTTTTTTTCCTTCAGTGGTCCTTCCCAACTCATTTTCCAAAGGAAGTCTAGCATCTTTTGATGGTCATGGTTGAGATTTACACCTATTGATGTCACCTAACTCTTGTCATGCAGTATTCAATTCCAAAGGAAGAACTGTACTTTTTGCACCTCAGACTCACGTTTTCTATTACTACTTAGCTCTTCCCCTGAAGCAGTCACATTACCATCCTCTTTCTGAAGGGTGGGCTCTGGCTGGGCATCTACCCAGCTGCCTTCCTTAGGTGTTTGTCTTCATACTTGGCTGCATTTATCTCCATGTGCACATGGTACTGTATTACTAAAACTGTTCCCTGTTAACACATCTGCAGGGATATTATCATACACTGCTACCTGTTTAGCCCCTTCTCCCCTTTCAACAGTCCAAGTAAACTATAGCCAGTGGTAGGTGGAAAGGTGCCCCTCCCCCAACCCTAACTGCAGTGGACTGCCTGGGCAAGTAATTTTCCTTTGCAACAACAGCAGGCTTAGCAACAGTTATGTCTGATGTAATATCCCTTGCAGCAATGGTTTAGTTTCCCCTGATAAGGACAGGGCACATATTCTTGTGGTAGCATGGAGCAGCTGCCATTCTAAGATAACTTATAATCACTACAATGGTTCTAACTTTGTTAACTCCCATATGTGGCTTTGCTTTGCCATTCTGTTGCCATGGATATTTGGAACCTACATGCCCCATTTGGTTACACTTGAAATAAATCTAACCCCAAGACCTTATCATGTACTGGAACCTGTCACTTCCTTATTTTCCTCTGGAGGTGTGATTATTTAGGCCAACCCATGCATTCCCCTGTACTCAGCTGTAGTGTTTGGTAAATCCATCTTGAACAATTGGGTGTCCATGTATGGGTGGATGTGGAAGTCTGAAAGACATATCTACTGTGCTACTATATATTCCACCTCTGTCAGTGACATGTATCATAAATAGTACTGAATTCTGCACAGCCTATGTGCAGCATGCTCTGCTCTGTAATGTGTGACTGTAAACTGTTGTATGCTACAACCCACACTACATTCCCACCCTGCTCACCCCATCACCCCACAGGTGCTAGTTCATAGGGAAGTACTAGGCTATCTGGCCGAGGGCATCTGTAAGCCTAGCCAGAATGTGTTGGCTTTCACCGCCCCCTTAGATTAGTTCCCTGTGCCTCTGTCCAGCAGAGCCACTGCAGTGATCCCCGGGGTAAATCTTCTGGTTCCCATCCACTCGTCAAGGTTTCTCTTCAAGAGCGTTAGTGAGGGGCTCTGCCTAATGTAAATTGAAATCCTGTTCCAAAGCATGAGTTATCTCTGGGACAGGAATCTATCCCTCCAGCAAGTCCTATTTATCGTTGTGGTAAGGTTTAGATCCCTAGAGCATGTGGCTCTCAGGGATTTGTTTTTTTTAGGTGGGACATGGCCTTCTATGTCAGGCAGAGATCACCTCTGAGTAAGCAGTATGCAACCGAGTACAGCTGGAGTTTCTTCAGTCGGGCTGCATAGGGCATCTGTTTGAGGCCAGTAATCCTCTTGGTGAGGTACTTCTATGGTCTTTCCAGCTGTTGCAGGTGTCTTGTAAGGTACATCCCAAATGGGGCGTTGTACTCTATGATGGGTCTGATGAGTAATGAGTAGAGGGGCACAATAACCTCTTTTGTTCTAGATGCGAACCCTTTTGTGATTAGGTGGGCCACATAGAAGGATTTTTCTAACCACCTTGGCAGTATGATTATCAAAGGAGAGAATACTATCTACTTGGGGCCCCAGATCCCTTATCACATTTTCTTTATTTAGGGGACTACCAATTATGTGGTAGTTAGCGGGTACTTTGTTTTTTCTAAAAGGGATGACTATGCACTTTTTGGCATTTAGCTTGAGGCCATGATTTTGACACCAGGTATCCTTTTCAGTGAGACCCTTCTGGAGGATGTCTGTATCAGCCGGAGAATCAATTATGGCCCCCAGTTTGCAGTCGTCTGCGAACTTGGGCAGCCATAGTCCTCCTGTGCTTGTCTGTACCTCCGAGAAGAATATACCAAACAGGAGGGGTCCCAGGACTGAGCCCTGTACCTCTTACTTAATTTCTATGCTCTCCTAACCTGGCATCGTGGCTGTTCTGGTTAGGTGTGTACACTGTGGTCTATATTTACAATATTATGAGACATCCTGATAGAACCCCAGCACTAAGTCACCTACTCACACCCTACAAATCAAATCGTCCCCTTCACTCCACTGCAAATCATTCCTTTGTGACTCTAAGGCTAAGAACACTGCAGGTAAAGCACTATTCTCCCATAATGTAGCTAAATCCTGGAATAACCTTCCCCCTGCTTTATCTTCTGCCTCCACTATTACGCTGTTCAAAATCTCACTTAAATTACACTTAATGAATTCCTGGCTATGTCCATGCATTACCTAATCATCACTGTTTCTACCACTCCAGATAGTTTCATATCCAATTATACTCACTGTAATTTTTTCTACAGTATCAGGAATTTTATTTTCTACTCAAGTTTCTAATAATTATACTAGCTCATGCTAAACTTACACTAATTAATTTCTAAGTAGTCTCTATCTGTCTCTATAATCAGTTATAATGCTTATCTAGTGTCAATTTCTGCTTCTGTATCAAAAGTTGTATTTTTAGCTATTGTAAATTTTTTGCTTCTGTATAGATGATCACATTGCTATCATATTATACAACTATTTGTTTTCTGTACTGAATGTGGAGCTTTTCTCCCCGGGCCTCCGCTGTAAATGGACATGTGTCCAGTTGGACTATCCCGGTAAACAAATGTAAAATAAAAATAAAATAAATATAACTGACACCTCAGCAGGCATGTCCCGTGGTACCTGGTGTACCTAATCCTACTGTGGTATTCAGTGAGCCCACACTGTAAGTAGTAAGGTGCTACTTCCACCTCAGAGCTGCACAGTGCACTGCTGTATGTGGCAGATTCTGTGTATCCTGTAGGGTGTATATGTATTTTGTCTATGCGCATTCTGTCCTTGTGTTCCTTGATATCTGTCTGTTGACTTTTCTCTGTGTCCCAAAGTGTACTTTCTTCTGTCCTGGCTTCTATTGCCCTTGTGCCTCACTGACACTTTTTTGCCAAAGATGCTCCAAAACTACACGTGTGAAGACAGTATAGGCAGATCCTGTTTTGAATACTTACTGACCCCCAGGATGCTGACCAAGAGTTAAATGTTCTGTAAACTGAATTGCTGCACAGGTTGTATCTGCTATGCACTTCTATATCACAGCTTTTAATGCCTGTTGGGTAATGATTCCATCCATCAAATGGGGACAAAGTCTACCTCTGCTGTGCACCACTACATTGCTGTTTTTTTTCACCTTGTACTCATGGTGTGATACATCTAATGGACACGTGCAATCACCTCTGCTTTCTGACACTGCATCTTTAATCTATTTTGTTGCCTGCTCTTACTCATAAACCCACACAATTAATGGGTGCAACAGCTCCCTCTGCTATACACCCCCACTTTTTTCTGTTCTTTTTAATAAGCTCTCATTTATTTACATCTTATCAACAACTTGAGAAAAGAAAAAATGCATATGCATATGCATTCCTATCTTATCAGTGGTGCAGGGTTTGCATTGTCACCTCACAGTAAGAGGTTCTCTGGTTCGATTCTCAGCTGGGGTGCCTTCTCTGTGGAGTCTGCATGCCCCCCTACATTTGTGTGGGTTTACTCCGGGTGCTCCGGTTTCCCCCCACATTACAAAGACATGCGTCTGGAGCATTTTTCCCTGGGCCTCCACTGGAAACTGGCTCGTTCCAAGTCGGACTTTCCCAGTAAACAAATATTAGATAGAAATAACTAAAATATTGACCAATGCATCTTCATAAATGCTTGCAATTCCCACATACACCTAATCACATAATAAAAGCTCCTCTTTTGCAAATGAGAGACTTACAACTGCTAACCAAAAAAATAAACATCATAAAAAACTAAAATAAAGAAAAACATGAATGACATTGTGACGATTGGAGGTACTGCCAACCATGCCAGGGAGAATACGGCAGTGGATGTTTGACTTTTGCCAACACAGCTAGCTGGAATTTTGTAAATAATTATATGTCATTTGTATATATCAAGCTAATTTGTACAGATGCTGGTGCTGAAAATGTATTTGTGAGCTCTGCTTGTGTTAGTTGTGCTAAAATGTATCAACAGTCTAGCCTGCTGAAATAAAGAGAAATGTACATGTATTATGGTAATTGTATTAAATGTATATGTTTTAATTGAGAACAGTGGCACAGCAATGGTTAACCAGCTGGCTTATTTTAAGAAAAATAAGGGAAATGTAAAAGCGGTGTTAAATCATTGAATGGCACCCCACAGCACTGAGTAGGCCCAGAGACGGTAAGTCTGGGAGCAGCCATTATCTGATACCTTTTATAAAGAAGGGGGAAGCATTGTAAATGTTTCTGGCTACTAGGCATTCCCATAAAAGTTCTAAATATTTATTATAGCAGTCTGCTAAAGTCCTGTCTCAAACTTCAAAAGGAGATATTGTGGGAACCTAGAGTCAGGTGACCAGATAAGGTCATTATGCAAGTCATCTCGGATATTATATTTTACAGGGAGTAACCTCAGAGGACAGAGTATTCTGTTTGGGAGCCTGACTAGAAATACTACTCATGCATTTCATCTTGCCTTGCCCAAGTAAGTTATTAGGGAACAGAAAATGCTCTTAGATTCAGTCAGGAATATACTGAAGCTTAGTTTAAAGATGGTGTTTCTTTATTTGTACAAGTCTGTCCATCAGTTTTGCTTTCAATACTTTCTGTGATTTGAACTCTGTGGTTTATTGCAAATATATATTCAGTATTTTCATGTTCTTTTATTATTAAATATATTTAAAAAGTTTATCGTGGCTGGATCTTGTAGAGAGTATTTAACCTTTGAGAGTACTTATATTTATTTGGTGACATTGTGTGTGCCACTCCAGAAGGTCTAACCGTCTTGGTGAACTACTACCATTTGTATAAATATTAATATTCCACAGCATAATTGGACACCCTTTGTTAAGGGCCTTAGAGTAGCTGATTGGGAAGTGTCTGGTGGCAGTGATAACCACCTTATACTCTGAGCAGAAGGGGGACAGCAGATACATCTGTGCCACCCTTTTCCAGGTGTGTGTGTGTGTGTGTGTGTGTGTGTGTGTGTGTGTGTGTGTGTGTGCATGTGTCTGTGTGTGAAAAATCAAATCTCTCAGTGTGTGTGGGTGTGTGCCAGCTACTTGGGGCAGGGAAATGAACCACTGGGTTCACAGAGAGGGTGTTGGAGGACTTGGCTTGGACACTCAGCTGAGGACCTAACCCTACAGTTGTACCACTGGGGAGTCTTATTGGGGATTTGGAGGGAGACAGACAAAGAGATATCCAGACTCCAGGCTGAGTGTGCTCCCTGTGTGCTCTTAAGGGAAACTGTACTTGATGCAGAGAGGTCTGCATCTGGAAATACTGAGTGTATCCATTTGTATTCCAAGTGCACATCCCTCTCCAGTGTCAGTGGTGAGGATTCAGGCTCCTTGATTATTGGCCCAGTGTGGGGATGAAACATATTAATGCCCACAACATAATGGCAGCAGTGGTGGGTGTCACAGACATTATCAAATATAAATATACAAATTGACTGAACTTTCCTATGTCTGCATTTCTAGTTTTGCTGCCCTGGTGTCCATGCACTGTGATGCCATCTCTTCTGTGAGTAAAAGACTGCCTGGTCTGTACAAATATCTTTCACCCTAGTATAGTGAAAATGTTATGGCTCTGATCGATGGGCCCATGACAAGGCTGGCAATCTGAGCTGTAACTCAGTGCATTGCATTTCTTGATGTTGCAATGAAGCACAAAATGACAAGTGCATGGTTCTATTCAACAACTGTACACCTGGCTTTACTGGACAGAATGGCCTCCAGGTAGTTTCTAAATCTTGCCACATATCGAAACTGAATTCCTTTAACCCAGAGGATCATGCATTTCACATTCAAAGTCATTCTGTACCCTCAAAATATGTTAAGATACAACTCTTGCACATCAAAAAAGGTCATTCAAGTGTCTACAAATTATTTCTTTATTGGTTATTTCACATGCTAGGCTAACACTTTCATATTTCAGTTTCTATGACATCATGTCTCAAGTAATGTTAAACTTCAGAACCTATGACAGTGATATCACAAAAAACACTAAGCATCATTAAGTATGATAGAGATATGCCAAGCAGTAAGCATTTCTAACATTCCTCCATGTGTAACCAACATCTCCAAAACTACATTACTGCTCCATGCTACATAGTGCTGTTCAGAAAAAAACAATAAATAATCATGCCAAATGTCTTGTGACTAACAGCATTTAGCTATTTGATAATTTAGCAAAGATTGAAGTTATGAAAAGTTAATGAACTTGTTAATGTAATCTTGGGTTTGATTCCTTCAAACTCTACTTCAAAGCTGGAGTACTATGAGCAACATTACATTACTAGATAGTGCTACTGACATACCCCTAAGAAGGACTTGTGCTTAGTGGATTTATACATATATAATTCAAAAATAATGATTTATGTAATATTTTTGGCCACTATTATCAAATCAAATTTTACATATGTCTTCCAGACATACACAACATGATGCTTATATTTTTGTTTCTGTTGCATTTATGTTTAGGAATATTGTGGTGCATTTCTATTATCAATCGGAGTGTAATGAGCTGACAGACTGAAAATTCCCTGTAAACTGCTCTAACTGAAACATCAGATAAGCAAATAGGTGTAACTAAGGAAACAATTTTTTACAGGTATGACACTTAACCAGAATTGCACAGACATAGTAAGAACCTGCTGAGTTTAATTCTAGTGGCTGCCAAAAAAATTATTACAAGAATGGAAATCAAATCCTAAGCCAACTGTACTAAAAGTAGTCGATATAATAACAGAGATAAAACAACTGGAAGTGAAAAGGGTAGGAGCAAATTACACAGAAAAGATGGGAATTGTGGAAACAATACATGCAGAATAATGTTTTGGAGGAGGAATGAGGTTTAAGGGAAGGACGAAACTGAATGAGTTTTGTAATGTTTGAATGAGAAAGACTGGCTAAATTATGTGCTGTATAACTTGTGTGGCTCAAAGAGCTAGGGCAGTTAGCTTGTGTGATGGCATTCATGGTTCTAATCTAGAAGTACCCACTTATTTTTGCCTCCGTTGTACAGAAGGCTTTCTCCATGGCCCACCTCATAGGTAATGGTATTTCTTCCAGGAACATAGAGGTCATGACATCCCTGTACTCCTCCCTTCTCAGACCCATAATCGAGTACAATGCCCACTTCGGCATGTACCTTGCCAAGCACATGCAGCAGCTGGAGAGACCACAGAGGTTCCTGACCAGGAAAATCCAGGGTCTCAAACACCTATCCTATACAGACAGTTTAAAATCCCTGTCCCTCCACTCAGCCTCATACAGACTGCTCCAAGCTGACCTGTGTCTGGCATAAAAGGCCATCTCAGACCCAGCCTTGATGGAGTTGCTGCACATTCATAAGTCAAACTCTACTCATGCAACCCGCATGCAAGGCCTCAACCTGGTCTGTGACATTAATAAAACTTGTTGGTGGGATAGATGCGTGTCCCAAAGACTCCCCCATCTGTGGAACAGACTCCCTCTCCTTGTCAAGTAGAGTACCTCACTAGCCCTCTTTAAGAAGAACCTGGACGACTGGATGGGAAACAGAAAATACACCCCTGGGATCCCACCTGTGCCCCTGCTGGGTACATGGGCAAAATTCTTGGCTAGGCTTATAAGGGCCTCCGGGACAGTAGCCTCTACCTGTGCCCCTGCTGGGTACATGGGCAAAATTCTTGGCTAGGCTTATAAGGGCCTCTGGGACAGTAGCCTCTACCTGTGCCCCTGCTGGGTACATGGGCAAAATTCTTGGCTAGGCTTATAAGGGCCTCTGGGACAGAAGCCTAATATCGTCCTATGAACCTATAACATTTGCAACTGAAAATATGTCAATATGGTTTGTTTTCATTTATATAAATGTATGCTTGCCTATGTAAAAAAAAAAAAAAAAAAAAAACATTAAAAACACATTTCCTAGGCATAAAAAGAATAAGGTTTTAGCAGGAAAACTGAAACAATAATTTGAGTAATGTTTGCCACTAGATGGCACCATTGCCAAAGCTCTGTTAATATACCTGACTATGAAATTGTAGTGCTTGTCTAATGACTGGGTCCTGATTCATGTTGGCCAAAAGACCCAGAACAGGATCTCGGTGATGTCCTCTGTGAGGTTTCTTTATTACTTGCCCTTCACTAGGCGAATCATAATCCTGTATCAAATAAATAAAATACCAGTTACACATGAGCAATACATGATTTTTTTTTTTACTTTACTGTAATTTACACATTCCACAAATAAACTGGAAGCCAAAAACATAAATTAATGTTTGTGTCTTTCGGCTTTTCCCGGTTAGGGGTCGCCACAGCGGAACACCGGTCCGCTAATGATTGGTAGTTGACTTTTACGTACGGGGTTACCAGCCCTGACGCACAAACTTCAACGAAGGTATGCCCATTCACGCATGTCTCCAAGCAGAAGACGCTCTAGCTGAGAATCGAACCAGACAGCGTCTTACTGTGAGGCGACAATGCTACCACAGCACCACCACCGCGGGTCCAAAAACATAAATTAATAAAGTACTTAAAAACAGAAGAACTGCACATAAGTTAAGTCGCACCTAACAGAGAAAACAGTCACAAAAGACTATGATCAGATATTTGTCACTCGTATGCACCAAAATAATGCAACCTATATAAAAACCACATAACATCAAGTTCAAACATTCATGTGCACCAAAATAATAGAAATCGGGATCATAACCACTAAATAATGAACTGCTGGCTGCATGCAACAAGCACTTATTCCCATAAATCAAAGACATGGTAGCATACAGACAAAATAAAGATCTCAAGTTCTACAGTAGCTCCTACACAAGAAGGAAAATGCAGTACAGGACCACTGTGAGTAAACATATCTTTATACAACATAAAGCACATATTCATTCCATGTATATAGACATCAGACCTTTGAGATATAATAATGTATCAAATCCTAAAGCCATTTTACACTAACACTTCACTGTGTGTCATTTTTTATCATTCATCAATCTACTTTTTTATCTTTAATGTTAATCAAATTATTATCTGTATCTGCATGTATTACCATCCAAGAAAATACCCCCAGTTTTATTTCTTTACTTCCATGCACTGAACAGGTGTATACACCATTTATTTTTGTATTTCATTCTCTAGTGATGCTTATCCAGTGCATGTATATTTCTTTTACTGTTTTCAGTACATGTACCCCATTTATTTTCATGCAAAAAATGTATGCTGTTCATGTAAAATCTACAACACATGTAAATATGTTTTTACTTTTCTGTAATATATATAATTTATCTGCAGAGCTTTTCACCCTGGGCCTTCGAAAAAATGAGTTTTATCCACTCAAACTTTCCTGGTCAACAAAACCATAAATAAATACATAACAAATTAATACACAGAACAAGAAAAAAAAATCATACACATATTGCCAGCAGTTACTACAAACTAAGGAAACATAACTAGGAAAACAGGTACTCAAATTATCAAGAAAAAAATTGTTCTAACCTACACAGCATGATTCTATTCACATTTCAGTCTGTAATTAAGCATACATAATGGTATGAGATGGTAAAACACTGACATCACATTCCTAGAACTAAAACTAAACACTATCACAGACAATAAGTTCATCTGGAAGTAATCTTAGTCACTCTGGCATACTTCCCATCTAAATTCTTTTGACATCAGGATCCTCACAATAGTATGTGACTTTTAGAATTACATACTTGTGTTTTGGGATGTACATACATGATTACTCGTATATATACAGTGTTCTTCTGCTATTCTGTTTGTAAGAGGGAATGGTGCCTCCTTTAACTCCTGATGCTCTAGATCTAAAGGATATTGAGTTAGCAAGTGCTGGCACTCCCCTTCCCTTTCAAATGGAATAACCAAAATAAAGTCTGAAGATATGGCTGCAGTACAAAGCATGTATCTGTTTAAGTTACAGTACCTGTTTCAGGGGTATACACAGCAAAATAACTTTACTATTTTCAATATATTCAGTGTGCAGCAAGACTCACACTTGTGTGATAACTTATCTTTAATAATCTAGTGGGAGGCAATTCAATATATTTACTTATTTATGTTTGTTTAAATGGGATTGGGTTGAGGTCGCTTTTCAGTATAGGTCTAGGGGAAAAAAAGCTCAACACAATAACACAGTATGTATAGCATTTAAATGCATGCGAGTTAGATGGCCACATGTTAGGGGTGCAGTCAACCATCCATCACCCTGTTCACTCTTTAGTGTAATACAGGCTTTTAAAAGTCAGTACTGCATTTACACTAAAACCTGAGTACTATACCACTCTGTGTTGTCTAAATTGTAGCAAGCCATTTGCAATAGTTAAAAGGTAAAAGAAAAATAATTTTTTTAAACTAAAACTTGAGAGCTGCAGCACTCCATGCAGGTAGGGTATAAACTACAGCAACTGTTTGCTACATTTGTAGCAAACAGTTTGCTACAGTTTAAAAGAATGTTTTTTTTAACTAAAACCTGAGTATCAGCCAAACCCCATTTATTAGCTTGAAATGTGTCCATCATGGCCATTCAGAAGCCATATTGCTGACACACTTGATGTCCTTAAGGAGTCAACTGCATACATCCCATGGGCCTCTATTACAGGAGGTTTAAGGTAACAGTGAAAACTCTAGCTGGACTAGGTTTTTCTTGCAGTTTTTATTAATTTCTCTGCGTGACCTTTCTACTCTTTGATTTAGCTGTTAGTTAGGATATTTTGCAGACGTCTTAATGGTCATGGACATCAGCTGGGTATAAAGACCCTGTGTTTCAACAGTGCAGCCAAACAGTCCACTTATTCTGTGCTGATGAGGTCTTAAGAAGGCCAAAACATGCATTTTCACATCTAGTGGGGTTTGGTTTAATTAGCTTGAATGTGTCCATACAGACAAAAAAGGAAAAAGTCATGAACAGTCAGAAGCCATATTGCTGTCACACTTGATGTCCTTAAGGGGTCATTTGTATATCTTCCATGGGCCTCTATTACAGGAGGTTTAAGGTATCACACAATGTACAGCGATAACAATCGGAGAATCTGATCAGCTAAGTAGTCAGTTCATATAAAGCATACAGTATGCTGCAATAAGCAAAATGAGAACATGATCAGCTCTGCAAATAGATTGCACGTGTAGTACATACTACATATAGCTGTAATGGGAGGAAAACGTAAGCTATGCACACTGACATTGGGGTGGGGGCATTGGGGTGGGGGCAAAGGAAAAGCGGACAGAATGGAAGTACTTGATGGATTTGGGAGGACTTGGTTGGCTACAGAACATATGTGGGGTAACTGAAACACGTAGAAAAAGAATGGTGCAGGACTAGCTGATGGTTTGGAAGGAGTCAGAAGGAAGAAGCAGAGCCTAAAGAAAACAAAAAATGTAAGAAATAAAATATCAAATGTTGAACTAGGAATGAAAACAGGGCTAAGCAGCCACATTCACTGGCATCAGCACAGTGCAGCAACTCATTTATTCCTGAACTCAAGAGAAATACTTCAGAGTGACAATACCTCTCAAACTCTTAGCCCATGAAATCTGGACAAAGCCTACAATATGGTGGGACAAAGGCCCATAAACAGGGGCAGAGTTTAAATACTGCTCTTACAAACTTAAAGTTACCAGGGTAATAGTATTTATGTCAGCATGCATTTTCTGAAGGAAATGAATTCTGAAACTCAAATGAATTTCATTATTTAGTGGCTGTAATCTTCAGTGATTTGCCAGACAAACAGGAACAGACTAAAATTATGAAACAAAAATCTGGGCAGTTGAGAAGTACAAAATACAGCAATAAACCATAAAAAAGTTGTTCATTACTCAAACAAAATGGCCTTCTGTCATATAAAACTGATATTGACACAGCTAACATGAGAGTCTGGGGGCACAGTGGGCTTCTCTATCACAAAGTTCAAGTCTCAAAGCAGAAGTGTGACCTTTGTAGGTCACCTGAGTTACAGAATGTCTTCATGGAATAACTTCACAACTGAGCTAAATAAAACTTAAGAATCAAAAGGCAAAGAAGCAGAAATTACTCAAATGTGTACCGTGACAGGAGTGAATTGTAGCCTTGAGATGTAATGAAATGGTTCTACCTGACGAACCAATGAAATACATGAAAAATGGTAGCATATTTAGGGGCCAAATTCTGGTTACCTGCATTTTCTTAGTGTTAGGTTTTCTAGACTCTCATATAACTTCTTTCATTTCGGAGGAGAAAAGATGTCCTTATGGGACTAATCTGAGATTGTCCTAGTCTTCAGCTTTAGGGACTTGAGATTAGGGAAGATAAGAGTTCCTCCATTCCATCTTAGGAGTTTGCAAAAGAGGTGAAGTAAGATGGATCTCCTAGTGACATATATATATATTAGATGGTAGAATATAGTGTGAAACTATCAGAATGAGGTTTGCCTTTTTCTATTTTTGCTCTGACCTAAAACTTCATAAGTGGCCATGCAAAAAAGTATAAAAGAGCCTCTTGCTTCAGCTGATGAAAAAGGCAATGGTTGTCCAGGCAAGAGTGTATGGGTGGAGGGTGCAGAAAACTGGAATTTGATGCAGTCAGTAACTTATCTACTCACTTGCTGCCATTACAGATATAAGGTTGCTACAGTATTGGACTATCGTTAAAAATGGGCTTTGGCTTGCCTGCTTGTTTATAAATTAGACTGCCATTTCCTTATACTTTAGTCAGAATTATCTCAACTAACATTTCTTTTACCATTTGTAAACAATAATGAAAAGTGTATTTTCAAAATGTTTCAGGCTTGAATAGAGTATTTTTTGACTGTTACGTTTTTTGTTTCTTTTTATTTTTATTACTGTGGTGGTTAGTGTGGTACTAGTTATGGTAGCCACTGTTTTTATTTATTCTGTTGAAGATATGTTGGTGATACCTCTTTATTTCTTGAATTGCAGGCAGGAGGATTCAGATCTGCAATATTCAGAAAGAACCTCTGAAGTACCAAGACTACTCACAGGAGTTATAAATAATGGCTTGACTTCTGTAGACAAACTACCTCCGTACATGAGGAAGACAAGCCCATTCATTGCCTTCCCATTAACAACAGTGATAAACAGGAGTTTATGTATATGGAAGCAGAACAAAATTATATTGCTCTCTATTAAAGGAAATATACACTTCTTCTTCTTCTTTCGGCTTTTCCCAGTTAGGGGTCGCCACAGCGAATCACCTGTCCGCTCATGATTGGCAGTGGAGTTTTACAGTGTCAAGTTGCCAGCCCGGCACCCAACCTTCCACAGAAGGCACATACATGCACGCACGCACTCACACCTAGGGCCAATTTAGAGTGTCCAATCCACCTACAGCATGTATTTGGGATGTGGGAGGAAACCCACGCGACCACAGGGAGGACATGCAGTCTCCGCACAGAAGGCACCCCAGCCGAGGATCGAACCAGAGAACCTCTTGCTGTGAGGTGGCAACGCTAACCGCTGCACCACTGCGGCCGCCCCAAAGGAAATATACACTGAAGTATGTTAAATCCATTTGTTAAAGTATTACAAAGAGCAGTGTATAAATAAATCACCTAGCACTTTATGTACAGCAGGATTACATCTAACACATGCCATCATTTAAATAACAGCAGTAGCACAGTTACAGTTTATTATTTACTTTGAATTTGTTAACTGCGGATAGAACACCGATCTGATTGGACCCATTTCAGTCTCAGACCGGGAAAAAAACAACAGTCACACAATAGTTACATCACATTATATACAGAGTGAATATTATAGCTGGCATGAGGGAATAAAGGCAACAGATAAATGACATTATATACAGAGTGAGTGAAAAAAAAAAAAAAACAATTCACAAGCATGCATTGTAGAGAGAGTAAAAAATCAGAGTTGGCATGCTGAAAGGATTACAGTCAAAAATAGAATCAGATCAAGATATGTAGACGGAACAAGGGAATGAAGAGGTTTACGTTTTATGACCAGAGAGGTAGCAGTTGCATTTTCTTAGAGTCTTGAAATGTGTTTTTATTTGTGAATGGAAAATGGGGTAACAGGAATGATATTTAAGAAAAGAAGGGAGAGATTCTCACAGTTTTGGATCAAGGGCTGAGAAAGCATGGTCTGTGCAGCAAATCCTAGTTTTGGGGGTTTGGAGGACAGAACATCAGTGGTTAAGATGTCTAAGGTTGTATGTTGGTACATCTCTGAATAGTCTGGAAGCTAGTGGAAGGAAGGTGTCATTCGTGAAATGTTTACACTGTGGAGAGGCAAGTAGAAAGTCAACATGCTGTTTCACAGTTAGTCAGTTTTTTTCAGTGGTTTTGCTGTAGTGTTTATTTCTTGGGCATCGAGTGATGAATGTGCAAATGGCACTTGAAACAGACTGAATGGTGGACATATACAGCAATCAGCCAGAGAAAATATCCTAGCAGAGCCAGTAAGATATCTTTACCATTTGTATTTCAATGGGGTCTGGAGAGAAAAGGAGAAATCCTATTAGCCTAGAATATGAGAGAGTTGATTTTTTGGTGTGTGTAGTCCAGGTGGAGTTGGAAATTTAAGAAGGGGTAAACCAAATCCCTAGGTATTTCAATGAAGTGACATTTTCAATAGTGTTATTAAGATTAGCAAGGATTTTTAGAGGCCTGGAGATAGACATGAACTTTTTCCTAGTGCCAAAAAGCATTGTTTTTGTTTTACAGGAGTTTAGTGTTAATTATCACCGACCCACTGAATAACGGCATGAAAATCAGCCTGAAGTTTGAGTGGAATAGGACCATGTCATTAGCATAATGCAGGGGGATAAGTCAAAAAGAAGTCTGTTAATGTAAACAGAAAAGAGGAGCGGTGCCAGAATAGATTCTTAAGGGACATCTTTCTGCAGAGGAACTGATGTAGAGGTTGATGAATTTAAATGAACTGAGAAGTGGAAGTTAAAGAGGCAGTTTTTGAACTAGGGCAGTGTATAATCACTAATATCTGTTGCATTGAGACAGTGTAGGAGAAGTGAGTGATTAAAAAGATCAAAGGCTCTGGTGAGGTGAATAAAAACTGCTCTAATAATTAGGCTTTGTCCAGTCCTAGAAGAATGTTGTCTCCAGGTGTCCAGATAGCTGTGGATGTACTCTGACCAGACAAAAAGCCATGCTGCTTTTGAGAGAGAAGGTGGTATTGGTTGATGTACTGGGTGAGTTGCAAATAAAGAATTTTTTCCAGAAGCTTTCCTAGGGTAGGGAGAATAGAAATGTGCCAAAAGTCTGATGGATTAGAGGTATTTTTTTTTGGTTTTACAATGGCATTCTTCCACATATTAGGCATAATATTAAGTGTAATGCACATGTTGCAGGTGCGTTTCAATAAGGTTAAAATGTTATATATATTTTATGTGTGTGTGTGTGTGTGTGTGTGTGTTTATATATATATATATATATATATATATATATATATATATATATATATATATATATATGTAGGTTCACAGGTAGGTACCAGGCTATCAGCCCAAGGGCCTAAGTAAGCCTAGTGAACAAGGTTCCCTGGCTTACGCCACCCAAGAAAGTTAATTTCCTGTGCCCCTGTCGAGCAGAGCCACAGAAGTGATCCCGGGGTGTATTTCCTATTTCCCATCCACTCATTAAGATTTTTCTTAAAGAGTGCTAATGACAAACTTTGCTTGACATAGATGGGTAGCTTGTTCCAGAGTATAGGAAGTCTCTGGAACAGGAATCTATCCCTCCAGCACATCCTGTTTATTGTGTTGACAATGTTTAGGTCCCTAGAGTGTGTAGCTCGGAGGGAGTGGGATTTCTTTAAATGTAGCATGTCCAACAGCTCTGGGTTTAACACAGCTTTATATGTTAGGCAGAGATCTCCGCGGAGTAGGCGATATGCTACAGAGTAAAGCTGGAGTTTTTTGAGATGGTCAGTGTAGGGTATCTGTTTGAGGCCAGTAATTCTCTTTGTGAGGTGCTTCTGTGGTCTTTCCAGCTGCTGCAGATGTCTTGTGAGGTACATTCCAAAAGGGGCGTTGTACTCTATAATGGGTCTAATGAGTGTTGAGTAGAGGGGAACAATGGCTCTTTTTTCCTGGATGAGAACCCTTTTGTGATGAGGTGTGCCACATAGAAGGATTTCCTGACTACTATGGCGATGTGATTATCAAAGGACAGACTACTGTCCACCTGGGTCCCAAGGTCTCATCACATATTCAGCATTAAGTAGACTGCCGTTTATGTGGTAGTTCATGGGTACAGAGTTTTTACCAAAGGGGATGACAATGCACTTTTGGCATTCAGCTTGAGGCCATGCCTCTGACACCAGGCATCTGTCTCTGTGAGGCCCTTCTGTAGGATGTCCACATCATCTGGGGACTCGACTATGGCTCCTAATTTGTAGTTATCTGTGAACTTCATTAGCCAGAGGCCTTCTGTAGTAGCCTGTGCTTCAGAGAAGTAGATACCAAACAGGAGAGGTCCCAGGATTGAACCCTGTGGTACTCCATTTGTCACGGGTTTGAAGTCAGATTTGGAGTCTGCAACTTTTGCAGTGTGGGTTCTGTCAGTGAGCCAGTGGCCAACCCATCTTGTGACATAGGGATTTAAACCTAGTTTAGTGAGTTCAGCTATAATTCCAGAATGGGGGATGGTGTCAAAAGCATTGGTGAGGTCAAGATAGGCTGTGTGAACCACCTTACCCTCGTCTACAGCTTTGATGACTGCCTCAAAGAAGTCGAGCAGGTTCAGAAGGCATGATCTGCCTTTCACAAACCTGAACTGGGTGGGGTCCAGAGTTTGGAGGTTACCAATGTCTTTGGTTATGAGTTCCATGATGATACGTTTCATGGCCTTGCAGGCTAGGCTCGTCAGGCTAATACGGCAATAGTTCTCAGGATCAGTGGTGGCTCCCCCTTTGTGGAGTGGGATAACTGTTGCTGTGCACCATTCAGTGGGCACAAAGCCTGACGTAAGACTATGACTGAACATGGTGCTTAGGTGGGGAGCCAGTTCATTCTGAAGTTCATGTAAAATGCAGCCTGGGATATTGTCCAGTCCCATGGATGCTGTGTTTTTGGTTTTGGAGAGTGCAGCTTTTACCTGCATAGATGTGATTACATGAACTCTGCATTCTTCCTGTATGGGCCCTTTAGGGGGTGAGAGGGGGGTAAAGTTAGCACTGAACCTATTTGCCAGGATGTTGGCAATATTAGTTAGTTCTGTAATGTTCGTGCCGTTGTGCTGTAACTCAGAGCAGATCTGGGTGTTGTCATTGAGATTCTTGACATAGCTATAGAATGCTTTGTGACTGCCCTTAGAATCAGTGGTGATTTTGTTTTCATAGCTAGCATTGGAGGATCTTATAAGGGATCTCAGCTTCTTACTGAGGCTGACCAGGGAGCTCCTCCACTCATTGGATTTTACTCTCTTTTGCAACCGTTTCTTCCTTCTGTTGTAGAGTTTGTTTATGGCAGGGGACCACCAGATTGGCTTCCTTTTTTTGGAGGATAGCATCTTGGTTCTGTTTGGGATAGCACGATCCATGCACTCGTGTAAGTACTTATAGAGTGCATTTGTGTAGGATTCGGCAGTTGTAACTGCATTGTCCATCTGCATGGGTGTCATGAAGTTCACCATTTCTGTCTTAAGAAGCATGAAGTTGGCTTTGGAGAAATTTTTTACTGTGGTTTCCTTAAAGGTGGGCGGGGGGCAGGATGCGGATATCTAGGGTTATTAGCTTATGGTCGGATCTGAACAACGAGGAGTAAACTTCAGGTGTGGAACACCAGTCACTCATGCTGGTAATGACTAGGTCTAGGATATTGTTGCCCCTGGTGGGAGTGTAGATAAGTGGATCCAGGGCATTAAAATTTATGAATTCCAGAAAATGTTGAGCAAAGCAGTTGGTACATGAGTAGTTTTCCCAGTTAATGGTGGGGTACTTGAAATTGCCCATTATTTGGGTGTTTGATTGAACCCTAATATTTTCCAGTATATCAAGAAAACAGGAGTGGGGCATGGTGGGGGATCTGTAGCAAGCTACAATTTGTACTGCAGTGTTGCCCAGAGTTAGTTGCACTTGGATAACCTTGGATGCATTATGCTGCACAACTAGCCTGAAGGTGTGGATATTCTTAATGAATATGGACACACCTCCGCCTTTGGTGTTCTGGTCCAGGTTAGATGACCGAAAAGTGTGGTACGAGTTATAGCCTGGTAATGCAGGGGTGCTCTCTAGAGCCTTGAACCAGGTCTCAGTCACTACACAGATATCAATGTTCTCCATTTTAAGGAGTGCCTTGAGGGAGTGCATTTTGAGATTTAGACTTCTAGCATTGAGTAGCATTACCCTCAGTTTTTGTTTGCCTGTTCCTGTTACACTGGTGAATTTGTCATTTGAACCTTCCCTAAAAAAGGCAATATAGGGGTGGCAAGACCCTTACCCAGTATCCAGAATCCCAGGGGCGACAGGTGCAGGCCATCTCTGACAAAGCATCGTTGTCTGTTGACAATGTCATCCCAGCCAGACAGATATTGGATCCCCTTAGAATGACACCAGAAGCTTAGCCAATTGTTGAAGTCAATCATTTTGTCCTTGTACTGCGGTATCATTCTGGGCGATGGCAGGATGCTACTCAGGGCTACGGTCATACCTGCCTGGGTTACAAGATCGGAGAGCTCTTCCATGTCTCTTTTCATGTAGTCCAGGGAGGTACATCTCAGGTCATTCACACCAACATGGACAATGACCGAGTCATATTTGTACTTGTTGTGGAGTGACCTGAGTGCGTGGGTTATGTGGTGGATCTTGGCACCCGACAGGCAACGGACAGTAACCTTCTCCTTATTTAGCCTGGTGAGTGGGACATCAGTGTGGCTGACTATAAAGTCACCTATGACTAGTGTGTTGGGTACATTGTTTTGCCTTATGGGCTGTGGTTTATTGGCACACCGAGTCTGTGGGCTATGTGTCATTTGGGTTGTGTTGGGGGGTGGAGGTTGCTTGCGTTTCTGCTTTGGAGGTCTCTGTTGTTGAGAAGATTATTATTGAGAGTCTCTGCGAATGTTTTTGCGTTTCTATGTGTGGATTTTGGTGGTGTAGGTTTAGTGGGACTATGTGATAATGTGGTGTGGTGCAAGTGTTTACCTTCTCCCCTTGACTATCAAGTTCAGTCTTGGTTGGAGAGAGCTTTACCTCCAGTTTGTCTACATAAGTGCATCTCTCACAGGTTGTGGTGTTGGGTGGTAGGAGGAGAGGGTTGTCTGTGTGTGTGTGTGTGTGTGTGTGTGTGTGTGTGTGTGTGTGTGTGTGTGTGTATATATATATATGTGTGTATATATGTATATATATATATATATATATATATATATATATATATATATATAATATACACACACATATATATATATATATATATATATATATATACACACACACACACACACACACACACACACACACACACACACACACACACTATTTTTTCCAATAAAGGTTACAACTTAAAAGTAGAATGGTCGGGCCAGCAACCAAAATGTTCAGTGTTCATAGCTTTATTTTCCTGCAGCAACTCTGAGGGACAGTTATACAGTTACTACTGAACTTAAACAGTATGCCAACCACTGCATGCCATAGTAAACCTACCATCACGTAAAAATACTTCTTAATAAAAGTTGACTTTCAAGTACATGATTTTTTTTTTCCAGTTGTGTTACTACAGCAATCAAAACCTGAATGTTTTTTTTTTCTTTTGCTGGTCTAATTGCATAGAGAGGTAAGATGTCCAAATATACTGCCAGTAAATGGGGGTACAACAACCGGCACCATGGCTAGAAAGTCTGGATCAAATGACCTTGGAATTAACTTCTGTTTGAAAGGGAGAGTTCACACAGGTCTGCTAAGACACTAACCAAGCAGAAAGCTAAGATAAGAACAGTCTTGAGGGATTCACATTGTCAGTGTCAGCAGAAACTGAAAGGGCGAGTTACACATAAAAAAAGTAAAGACCCTGAAGTGCAGATGACGGTTAGTGAAGGCCCTGCAATGTCCCAGTTCACCAACTAATTGTGCTTCTTACGCTTGTTTCCATTAGAAGAAACAGAGTGGTAATGTGGATTTAATTAGGAGAAAGAAGACTGATAGAGCAGCATAATGTCTGAGTGTGATACATAAAAAGAGAAAGAAAAGAGAGTGAAAGGTTAAATAAGTATCATAAAATGGCAAGGCTGAAGACTTTACACAATAACAAATGGAAAATGCTTTAATAGATTTTACAGAATCAACACAGATTACTTTTTTCAAGAGTTCCCGAAATTATTTTTATTAAGGATTAATTATCTTGGAATGTTTGGCAATAAACAGTAAATCTTTACTATTCTTTACACAAAAACTATTTTCCTTGTGGGAAAATTAACTTACCATATCCTGGGCATCCTGCAAAGTGCTGGAAAGGCTTGTATTAAGGTTAACATGAGGTACCCCTCCTTCTGCCAATGCTGAAATAAAAATGTAGAAAAAACAGAACAGGTGGTGTCAATGTTTCTGAAAGAGTACAATTATTTTAGTTTTTCGGATTAAGCAATCATTTTATCATATTATCAACGGGCTGCTTCATAATACAAGTTTTATGCAGTGTATTAGGAACACAGCATAAATGTGTAAGTGCTGACAGGGTGCATGCCTTCCTGCAGAAACAGTGGAACAGAGACACAACACTAATAACCATCTTAGAATCCACCTGTTAATTGTACTGTGCTGTCTACATCATCCCTCATTTCTGTTAAGCAAATGTTGCAGTGAATTAGCCACAAATGGGAAGAATGATTACACATTTCTAAATAATTTAATTTAACCTACAATTTTGTCAGGGTATGGATTGTTTAAAGTCAAGTGAAAAATATGGAAACAAGTGGTAAAGTGGAGAGAAACAACCAAAGCAGCACCAGAAGAAAAAATATTCTCACCAAACCGTCACGCCAGACTAATTTATTAAAAACAAAAGTAGTAAAATAATAGCAATAAAAATGACAAAGCTTTTGGATATCAAAACATCCTTCCTCAGTGTCTTACACAAAATAAAAATTAGAACCAATATTTATACTAATAACACGACACAGCCATTAATTCATCAAAGTGAACACCCAGTTCATAAAGGTATAGAAACTACATTATGTGAGATAGGAAGAACATCCCATTCGCATTTTTTCCTAATTCTCTTTTGCTTATTCTTTAAAACAGGTTTTAAAGTAACTTGTTTATTCAAACCTGGATCTCTGCTTGCTTCAAGTCTCATTATCCATTCATACTCCTTCATGTCTACATTATTGACATGATCCCACAGATTGTTTAAGACAGACGAAGAAATGAAACCTTGGTAAAATAGTCCCAAAAATTCATTAAAATTCCTAGTTCATACTGGAAAGGCACTTCTCCCATGATGTGCCCATTACTGAGAAGAAATAAGACCTCATTATAAGCTAACTTTCAAGTTTCTTGAATAACAGTTGCTACCCTGATGATCAACATGTCACGGTAGTAATCTGCTCCTCATGTAGGCAAAGGCATCTCCCCATCACTCTGACACATACACAAACATACAAACTTTCACACTTTTACACACAAACATGCAAGCACGCACACAAACACACACACATATACTCACACAGACACCCCATAGTCCTTGCATCTGCCATACTATAGCTGTCTTCCCTACCCTAACTGCCCTCCTATGGTACCCCTCATTCCAGTAATAGTTTGGATGCCATTAAGGCACATATCTACTAAGTCTTGGTGGTACAGTCTAGCCCCCCACCCTCCAATCCCCATACTGCAGTTGGCCTCAGTACAGCACTTTACAGAACCATCCCCAGTGCCTAGTGTATCCCTCCCTACCCTCCTATCCCCATTATGAAGTTTGTGCCATTAGGGCATTTTAAATAATCATCCCGGGTGTATTTTGTTTCTCTCCACCTCCTTTATCCCGGTTATAGTTTTGGTACCATAATGGCACTTAAAGCAAACCCTGGTATCTTGTGCATCTACCCACCCCCTAGATCTCCATTTTGCTGTTGGTGCCATTCTGGCAGTTTAAAAGTAAGCCCTTTTGTCTAGTGGTTCCCCACTATCATGTTCATGTTCAGTGATTGGTGTGGTGGGGCTATTCCTGCTGATCTTATTGGCTAAGTGACTTCTTAAATGGTTCGACCACGTAGATGCTTTCCTAGAAGTGGTTCTAGGGAGAGAGAGCACGTGGCTAATTAGCATATGCCTCTCCCCCTGAAATGCCTCATTAGCATTTAGCATAGCTGCAGGGCCAGCCACTCACAGTACTGCATGTCTTTGTGTTACAGGACCATACAGCATCACATAAGGATGTTTGCTCAATCAAGGAAAGGTACTGCGACATGTACAGGCTGCAGTATTTTAATGTATTCAGCTCAGTGTCTCTCTATATCTCTTTTGCTCATGCTCACATACGAAAGTCATTTTCTTGATATTTGCAACATCAGCAAATTAGCAACTAAGAAGCAGGGGGCACTACAAGTAAAACAGTGCTGGGATTCTGCCTTATAGGTATATAGGTCAAGGCTGCTGATCCAGACGACCACTAGTAGTGTTGCTCCAGTACCCCAAATTGTAGGTACTCACTGACATGACTAACTAATATTTAATTTCAACCTCTTTCATTGAGATCTTGAGGGAACAGAACTGGTGTGTATTTACCATTGCTGATCTATTCATCCATGTTACACTTAAAGAGGGCCAAGGAGCTAGTTTGATTTTCATCCAAAGGAAATCTATTCCATAAAAAAGGTATTCTCTGAGACAGATATATATCTCATCAGCAGGTCCTATTTATGGTTTGGTGGACATTAAGATCTCTTGAATGGGTGTTGAGGATGTTTTTAGTCATATAGGACTGAATCCTTCAAAGCTCTGTAAGCTACACAGTGGTCACCTCTCAAGAGACTGTAGGAAACAAAAACAGAAAACCCCGCCTTTGATTATATTAGTGAGGAAATGCTGTAATCGCCCAAGCTGGACCACATGCTTAGATACATAGGAAGGGCCATTATAGCCTATTACGGGCCTAAAAGGGAGAAGTAGAGAGTGATACGTTCCTTAGATCTGGAAGAAATACCACTAGCAATTAGTCTGGCAAGGTAAAAGGATATCCTAACAGTAGTGAACAAATAGTGATCAAAGAATAGTTCATTGTCAACAACAGTGTGCGGGTCCCTAATGGCCAAGTCATTTTTCAAAGGGTATCACCTATGTGGTAGGTGCGTGGGTGCCCAGTTTTGCCTAAGGACATAATGCGGTATCTTTGGCATTTAGTTTTAGGTCATGGTCCAGGCATCACTTATTGGTGCGTGTCAGTTCCTCCTGAAGAATTCTGAAGTCAGATATGGAATTGATGACAGCTCCAACTTTGCAGTCATCTGCAAACTCGGTCAGCCACAGGCTCTTGATGTCATCCTTAACATCAGAAAAGTAGATACCAAACAAGAGTGGTTCTAGGAATGATCCCTGGGGACAACACTGTTAATTGCTCTTTTCAAAGATATTGTGTCTCCCACTGTAATAGACTGAGTTCTGTCAAATAGCCAGTTTGCTACCTAATGGGTAACATATGGGGTTTATATTTAGTTTGATTATCTTGTCAATAATGCCAGAATGTGGGATGGTATCAAAGACCTTGGCCAGGTCCAGGTAGACACTTTGGAACAAATTGTTTGAGTCTAATGCCTTGATTATTTTTACTCTATAATAAACATGTAGTTTCTTTGCATAGCAAAAACTCTTTACCGGGTAATTTATTTTCCCTAATAATAAACTTGCTCTGTTACTGAAGGATTTTTACACAAACACCTATCGTAACCAGACCTTCTTACAGTGTTCAAATGGAGAAGATTTGGCCTGTTTCAAGGGAGGTTCAAATAAGTCTAAACAATGTTGTGCACTTAAAATATTACCTATTCACTACTGTTGATCAGTAGAAGGATAACAGTCAAAGAATATGTGCATTTGTAAAGCTATAGTAAAACTAATGTACAATTGTGTCTGTGTTGTAGAGGTTTGTTTCTGTACATAGTACAAACTTTTTTTGACATGTAGTGCACCAATGTACATACTGATGTTTAGAAAAGGTTAAAGGATTTTACAGTGGTTTGCAGATGGGTTCAGTGTGGCAAAGACCAAGCACCTATTCTAAGACATCTTAACCAGCTGTTTATCACATAATAAACAACTGTACCAATTATTGGAAGCTTTTAATGCAGCAATTTGGAAAGGCATCATCCTTTTGAGAGAAGGGCACCTACTTGGTGTTAAATGCTGATCAAGTTATGCAAGAAGTTCTGTAGTTCCGGTTGGTGTTTTTGTAAAAATTTACATTTACAAACCAGTCCATTACTTCATGAACAAGTCTCGAGCCATAGTTAAAGGACAGCGGGAAAGCAGCTTTATCAAAACCTGCCCTAGCATAGCAAAAATGTCTAAGCTGCACTGTTTGGCAAAGATGTAGACCTAGTAGAAGCTGAACATATGTTCACACAGACACTAAAACAAGAGAAGCTGCTGCACCTTTGGTAGAATGTGGACTGAATGCTTTCAATGTATCTTTGTTTTTGCCTAAATAAATGAATCCCATATAAAGGAATAATCAAGCATACTTGGTCTGCTTGACCACTAATCTATCCTGTTTATCCGAGCAAAGGAAAATGCTGTTTTGCCTGCTTAAATGGTGCAATGCATGCAAAGTAATGCCAGAGGTTTCTCCTGACATCCAGATAATTTAAGAGAGCTTACTCATGGTTCAGTCTTTGAAGTAAACCAATAACTGAGCAGTTTTACTGAAGGTCAGAAACCACTACTGAGGCAAAATCTTATCGTGCTCCTATGTAAAACCTAGTCCTTATGCATATTGAAGAAACGGTTGCACACACCAATGAGCTTAATGTTATTTCTCCTGGCTGTATAATGATTCCTAAGAAAAGGAATTTGCAAGATAAAAAAAAAATCATGTTAGATTAGGCCAAGGGTTCAGATGGAGGAAATGTTTACTCCTGAGCAAAAGTAAGGACCACCATGGGGGAAGGGGATTCCAAATGGGAAACTTCAGCTGGAGAATACCCTTGATGAATATCATGGCCAAGACAGACTAGACCAAGAAAAAGATTTCATCCTTCTTATGGAAGCAAAAAAAAGTTGACAGATGAAACTCAGAAAAGACACGGTTAATGCTTCTTTCACAGAGTGAAATATGTAGAACAACAATTTAGCAAAGGTACAGTAAATAGTCTCCAGTACAAACAGCAAACCTATTCCAGTCCAGTACACAAGTAACTGAGGTAACCTGTTTTGTGACTGCTGGTAGCAGTTCAGAATCAAAGACTGAAACTTCAAATGACTCCACAGATACCAGCCAAAGAATCAAGAGTGCAAGTATAAATAGAGAAGGATGGGATGAAGAAATTATCCTTCCTATTGAAATAGCAGGTTGTGCTTAGCTGGAAGAGTACAGGCGGCTTAAGTCATCAAATTCTGCAACAAAGGAAATCAAATCTGAAAATGCCCAAGTGGCATTATCTATAATATTTAGGTCCTTATATTACATTACATGTTATAATATTTAGGTCATTATATTACATTACATGTTATAATATTTAGGTCATTATATTACATTACATGTTATAATATTTAGGTCATTATATTACATTACATGTTATAATATTTAGGTCATTATATTACATTACATGTTATAATATTTAGGTCATTATATTACATTACATGTTATAATATTTAGGTCATTATATTACATTACATGTGCATGACAGCACTAGGAGTCAGCTGGACTTCCGCTCTTGAAGTACACTTAGTATTTTACCTCACCTCTACCCTTCCCTTCCCTGTGATCTCTTCTCCAACTGTCACATGCCATCTTGAATGCCCCCACTGATTCTCTGTTTATTATACATCGTAACGGTCAATTCTATGGCATCACAACCCTCCCTGTGAAGAAGTATTTTTATGAAGGAGCATTTGTTATCTAAATCTGCCTGTGTTTACTCCCCTCTCCTCTAGCATTCCTTTTTGGGGTGGCCCCTTCCTATCTGCTTGATAGCATCCTATGTACCTGTCTCATGACTACTGTCCCTTCTGGTTTCTAAAGAGAATGGCTTTAGTTTTTCTAATTCTGGGTCGTATCATTTCCTTCCCATCCCACTCAACCAGTTTCTACTAGACTTCTTCCAGGAACCTGCTACCTATTCTTTTGTAGGGCCTGCAGAACTACATATGGTACTCAAGATGTGTTCTGGCCCCTGTCCAATCCAGCAGTAGCACTATGTCTTTGCTTTTAGAGCTTATCCCTTGAAGATGAACGTCATGGTCTTATGTGACACTGACAATGCCCAGTCACGATGCTCCTAGTGGTCTAATCCAGATGTGATTGACATTCCAGATGCTTTTACTGCTCAGTTACACCCTTTCCAGTTGACACCTCGCAAAAGGTTTGCTTTATCCCAGTTGCAGGACTTTGCATTTGTTTGCAAGGAACCACAAATGACACTCATCTGTCAAACCAGTCAGCATTCCCAAATCCTTAAGAGGCTTTTCACTATCCCCCACTGCTACACCTATACTAATGTAACTAGTGAAGAATCTGACATTTTTTCTTCCCATAGACATGTCCAAAACAAAAGAACCACAGAAACAGCATAGCAGAATGTAATCTAACAAATCAGCAAAACATCCACTGTTATGACCAAGTGAGGCATCACAACTTGTATTTTTAAGCACTTTCATTCTATTTTATTACAATACTAGAACTTCTTCAGAAATACAAGATTACAATTTACATCATTAAAACAAATGCCATCAAACCATGTGACAGCAATCCATCCAGTCATAGTTCACAAATCCACACCCCCTAGTTTTCACTGGATAAATACTCATTAAAAATCAGTTCGTAAAATGATGTTAAATATGTTAATAAAATAATTAAAATGTTAAATACAAACCAATATACCTTGATTGCTGACCTATTTAAACTGGACAAAACTTCTTTAAATATTAAAAAACACTTAATATTTATGTTAATTTAGTCCCGGTGCTTAATCAGCCCCTAACCTGATCTGCCACCCTCTCTCACAACATTCAGGTGTCTTGTGGGTGTCACCTTCAAATTTATAATTAAAACAATGTCTAAAACAAAAAAAGTAAATTTCCAAAAGTCTTTGCAAACTATCACATGCTTAGCCAGTGAGTTGTTGATGCCTTTCTTACGAACCACTAACATGTGTTCATAAATTCTCTTTTCCAGACAACTAATTGTTTTACCAATATAATAACTATGACAAGTTTCACAGACAGCAATGTAGACCACAAATTTAGATTTGCAATTATATCTTCTATCTGCCCATATGTCAATATCTAGTGCACTGAGGTGAATGGAGGAAGTGTGCAACACGTCTACATTGCTTACAATCCCCACATCTGTAAGTACCAGGTGTTAATCGACTAGAACTAACTTGAACTGTCTCACATTCAAGCAGAGATTTGATGTCAATAATCTTCTTATTAGAAAATAATGGTTTATTACCAATCACTTAGGCCAAATCTGCATTTCCAACGATCACCTTCCAATTTTCAAAGATGATGCTCTTAATCCTAAACATGTCATTAGTTATAGGAATGGGGAAGGCTAATCTGAAAACAGAAACAGTGGTAATCGTAAAGTCAAGCCATAAAAATCCATCAGTTTTTCAACAAGATCGTGTTCTACCATCATTACATTGGCAATTTGTTTTTCCTTTGGAGTGCCACCTATGAAGAATTTATTTTATTTGTTGATAATCTTAATGCCAGTACACAGTTTCTCAAATTTACTGTTGGAAGTTTTGGCAGAAGCACAAATTTTCTGGACATTTTTATCGGTTATGATGGCATTAAAAAGAAGTTATATACTCACCATAATGTTCCATGTTTGTTGTCCATCTCGCCATTCATTCTTACTGGTGGGGTTCGGAGCTGATCCTCGGCTCCAACTTGGCCACATACTATAGTTCGAAGTCTGTTACTTGGCTCATGGGTGACCACCTATCCCACCATGTAGTGTGTGATTCCCCAGATCTTGTTTGCTGCTACTCACAGTCATATGTGAACACTAGTCTTACAATAAAGGATACTAAAAGTAAAGAAAGCCAGAGGAGCTCCTAAGGAAAGAAAGCCAGAGGAGCTCCTGTCCAAGGAAGAAATCCTCCAGTTTCTCTAGGAGTCTTGGGCAGGGGGAAGGTGGGAGGGATCATAAGAATGAATGGCGAGATGGACAAACATGGAACATTATGGTGAGTACATAACTTCTTTATGTTATGTTGTCCTATCTCACCTTCATTCTTACTGGTTGGGACAGCGTCCCTAGCACCCTATTCCCAGGGTGGCTCATGGGAGTTCACTTTTCAGCACAGTGGAACCAAAGGAGGCCCTGTCCCTGGAGGCCAAATCCATTTTGCAATGAGTGATAAATGTGTGAGATGTTGCCCATGTAGCAGCGGCAGAAATATTATCCATTGATAGTTCAGCCTGGTAAGCAAATGACATTGCCATAGCCTTAGTAGAGTGACCTTTGACTTTGAAAGGTAGTTGTCTGTTATTAGGATTGTAAATAAAGGTAATACAATTTGAGAGCCAGTTTGACAGTGAGACTTTAGAGACTGGCATGCCTTTTTTGACTTCTGAAAATGAAACAAACAATTGATCAGACTTCCTGAAATCTTTGGTTCTATGTAAACAGAAGCACAGTTGTCTATGCACATCTAACTGATGTAGCTTTTATTCTGTCTTGTTGCCATGATTAGAGAAACACACTGGTAGCTCAATAGATTGGTTTATGTTATGTTGTGAACACACCTTAGGTAAAAATGATGGGTTTGTCTGGAGAGATTAAATAAGGATGTTTGATTGATAAAGCTTGCAATTCCGAGACTCTTCTTTGCAGAGGTAATAACAACTAAGAAAATTGTTTTCCATGACAGAAATCTGAGGTCACAAGATGATGAGGGTTCAAAAGGGGGCAAGATCAGATATGTTAGAACAAAATTCAAATCCCATGGCAAAAGTGGTTCTTTAATGGGGGTCTTAATAAACAGGTACCCTTTAAAAAGGGTTTACATAATCTGTGTGACATCGTTAGAAGTTCGGTCTCCTGTATGAAAATTAGAAATTGCAGCTAATTGCACCTTGATAGTAGCTGATGCTGAACCTTGTTGAAAAAGCTCTGATAGGAACTCAAGAATAGAAGAGATCAAAGCAGAAAGGGGATTGATGTTTTTACTCTGAGACCAGAGTGAGAACATTTTCCATTTAGTAGAATACAGCTTCCTTGTTGTAGCTTTCTGCAAGGATACCAGGATGTGTTTAACTACTGGTGTAAAATCGTGAAGCCTGACTAAGTTGGGAACTGGAGCAGCCATGCTGTCAAATTGAGGGTTTGGAGGGAGGGGTGGAGGGTTCCTGACATATGAGTCAGAAGGCCTGGAACTAGGTCCAGAGTCCACGGTTCCTTCTGAAGATGTGGCCGGAAGAAGGGAAACCAAATCTGACGAGGCCAGTATGGAGCGATGAGAATCATCCTGCTTCCCAATGAGTAAGCTTTCTGAATGACTTGTGGTATTAGGGGGAATGGAGGAAATGCATACACTAGTCCCGAGGGCTAATCGTGAGCAAGAGCATCCCTGGGTGACTCCCCCAGAAGGATGACTGGGGCAAAATAGCTGCTACATTTGGAATTCATGGGAGTGGCAAATAGGTCGCAGCAAGGCTGACCCCATTTCCGGAATATCCTTTCTGCTATCTCTTTCTTTAGAGACCACTCTTGAGGCATCAGAATTGCTCTGCTTAGCCTGTCTGCTTTCACATTGGATTTCCCCAAGATGTGCATTGCTATGAGAAAATGTTGGGAAGAGATTGCCCATTGCCATACTCTGAGTGCATCTCGGCAAAAGAGGTAAGATTTGGTTCCTCCTTGTTTATGCACCAAACCACTGACATATTGCCTCATTGAATTGAAATTGTTCCTAGTGGAAGAGAGTCCTGAAGTGCTTGCAACACCAAGAACACTGCTCTTATCTCTAGGACATTGATATGCAAATGGATCTTGTGTTCCTGCCATGTGCCTTGGACAGTCCTCCCCAGATAATGCCCCCCCCCACCATATGTGGGAGGCATCCGTGGTCACTTTTGCCAGAGGTTGTTGTGGAGTAAAGGGTCGACCTGATGTGACAAGACTGGAGAGGAGCCACTATCTTAGATCCTTCTTGCATGATTCTAATTCTGATCTGGTGGGACATGGGAAGTTCTTGTAAGGACCACTAAGAAAAGAGAAGCCACTGAAGAATGTATAGGTTCCATGGCATACAAAGATAGATCCCCTGGTTCTCATGTGCATCCTGGCTAATGGAAATAGGGTTATCGTTGATGACATTGTCCCTACAACTTTCAGGACTGTTTTCACTGTTACTTTTGTCTTTGGCAGGAGATCGAAAATTTGTCTGAGTACCAAAACTCCTTCTGCAGGTAATTTTGCCATCACAGAGACTGTGTCTAACTCTGCTTCTACAAAGGTAATATGTTGACAAGGCAACAAGGCAGATTTCCCTAAGTTTATTGGTATCCCTAATTGAGAATTTTTGTAGGGTTTGGTCTTTGGACTGTTGTAGTAGATGTTTGGTGGTGGCAGTCAGGATCCAGTCATCTAGATATGGAAACACCCAGATTCCAAGCCGTCTCAAGTGAGCCGTAACTATTGCCATGCATTTGGTGAACACTCGGGGGCTGTAGTGAGACCAAAAGGCAGAACTCAAAACTGATAATGACTGGCTCCCAGCCATAAGCATAAGTGACTTCTTGATGCTCTGTCCATTTTTATGTGGTAGTACGCATCTTGGAGGTCTATAGAGCGCATCCAATCATCTTTCCCTAAAAAGGGAAGAATTGACTGCAGTGTCAACATTCGGAACTTGGACTTCTTTATGGATTCATTTAGCTTGCTGAGAGCCAGTATGGGTCTCCAGTCCCCTGTTCTTTTTGGCACTAAAATGAATCTTGAGTAAGTTCCGTATCCTACTTGGTCTGCAGGGAATTCTTGGATGACTCTCTTGTCTAGCAACTTTTGAATCTCTATAGTTGCCTGTTCCCTTAGGCTGGGTGAAATGTCTGGGATCCTTCCGAGATGTTGGACGGGAAGGGAAAAGGGAATGGAATAACCTCTGGATATTATACTTTGTACTCAATTGTCTTTTGTGATATCTTGTCAGGCTTCTGGGTACAAAGGTAATCAACCCCCGACTGCCTCCAGAGTAGAACAGATAGGCCTCCTTTCAGAAGCACTGAAAGGGTCGGCCGGGAAAGGAATCATGGTCACCCTGACTATGCGGACCCCCTCTGCCTCGTGGACGGTGTCTACCATTATTACCTCCCCCTCTGCCCCTGGGGAAGGATTCACAACGTCCCTCCTTAAAAACTCCCTGAGATTTCTTGAACCACATTTTTCCACCTTTCTGACCCATAGGATAGGGGCTGGAAGGGAAGGAAAAACACACCCCAATGGCAGAGAGAGTTTTCCCTTCCTGCTCACATCTGGTGAGTGTGTCCTTGACTTTTGGTCCAAAGAGTGAGGAACCATCAAAAGGGGAATTGACAAAAGTAAACTTAAAAGGTTCCACAAAATTACACAAGCGCATTCAGGAGTGCCTCCTTAGGGAAACTACTGAACCCGCTTCCATGCTCGTTCCATCTGCTGCATAGGAAATCAGCCTCATGGAGGAGTTAACTATGGAATTTAAGGTGGATAGCTCAGAGGTCACTTTGTCTGAAACCCCTGCAGCGAGTGAACCTTGTAGAGCATCTCAACTCCTTCAGGAGATCTCTTTGTAGCCTAGTGAAATGTGTAAGGTAGTTCAGCGATCGAAGGGTAAAAGGCGCTAACGAGAAAATATGCTTCCCATATCTGTCCATTGTTCGAGACTCCTGGTTCGGTGGATGCACAGATGAGGACGTTTTAGAGAGTTCCTTCTTGGTGGCTGCTGACACCACCATAGCATCTACAGGGACACCTTTAGTAAGAAAATATTTTTCCGCTGGAGCTGTTATGAATTTATTTGGTCTCCTAGGGACTGTGGTTCCATAGTGTCTGGTGACTCCCATGCCTTTCAACTAACCAATTCTATCAGTTCATCAAAAGGCGGAGACATCCAGGAGACTGAAGGTTGAGATCCGAAGGCCTCCAGGTATACTGACTCTTCATCAGAAGGGTTAATGGGCTTCCAGCCGCCTCTCTGCTTCAGGATTTCTAAGATATCTGCAAAGGAGACATCTTCAGAGGGTGACCGTGGGGACCCTTCTGACTCCTCAAGGTCAGTATCTGAGGTGACTGACTCATCAGGTGAGTCCAGATGCTTCCTCTTGCACGTTTTCTTCCGAGGAACCTCCTCAGAAGGGTATTCTGGGGAGGTCTCTGGAGAGTTATACTCGCCCAATGGGGCTACCTGAGGCCCTGAATCTCCACTGTCCTGAGGATGGGATGGTGTCGAGACAGACACTGGTGCCTTAAGGGGAAGACTACCAGTACCCATGTGTAGAGCTCTAGGAGGAGACAGCACACTCCTCATCAGCTCGAAAGCAGGTCCTCCCAGCTCCGAGGATGCCTCCCATTCCAAAATAGTAGAAGGAATCTCCGGCTTCAATGAAACCAGCTCCGAGCCCAATGTAGGAGCTGACCTTACCTGTGCTGAAGCCCTGAGAGGTAAGCTCAGAATAGAGGAGACTCTAGTCTGAGCATCCCCCGCAGAACTGACCGGAGAGCTTAGGCTCCTAGACACCTAGGAAGGTACCAAGGGTGTCAGAGCAGGCAATGGTTCTGAAATCTCCTGGATGGGTCTCGGGACCGAAGTTTCTACTTCAAACAGTACTCGGCACTCTGGCTCTGAAAATCCAGCTTGGCTCGAAGGAGGAATCGTCATGGAATCATCTTACTTGGCTCCGGAACTGGTTGGGTCGGAGCAGAAAACAATTTAGCCAACGCTGGTGACTTCAGAAGTCTGCGCACCACCCTATCCACATCATAGTCCAATAAGCTCCTAGAGGATCTGGAGGAAAGGGTTGGTGAGGGAGATCTCTCCAATATGGGAGATCTTAAGGTAGGGGAGACTGGTACTAACTCAGTGGACTGGCTCCGAAAGCTAGTCTCTTTTGGTTCTGAAAGCTGTGGAGCTGAAGGACTTGACTTGTCCAATTCAATGGTCTCTCTCTCTGTTCTGAGTCCTGTGGAGCAGAAAAGAGATTGATTTGTCCGAAATTTTCAATACTTTTTGAGGTGGTTCTGAATGAGCAGATGAGGAGGAAGAGGAAGATGGTCTCTGCAGGTTTGTCAACCCTTAAAGAAGGGGACTTAGGTTTAGAGGAGGTACTTTGGCTTTCTAAAGCTTCAGCAAAAGGAGTTTTTAGGAGCCCTCTGACTATCAACTTGTTCTTCCTTTCCTACAAAACACGGGAACTGAGAGTGACAGAAAGTAAATGACTCCTGCATGGCCCCCAGTCAATAAACACATACACTATGTTTATTAGTTAGAGACATTTTTTGTGAGCATTTATGACACTTTTTAAAGCCCAATGGCTTATGTTCCTTCTCTCTACTTTCCTTAGACATCATGAGAAGGAAGCACAAACTACCAATACTATAAATGTAAGGTACTAACTACACAAAATACTATAAGTAGAAAAAACTAACACACAAAATATATATATATATATATATATATATATATATATATATAGATATATATATATATATATATATATATATATATCCTAATAGCACACTATAATAAAACAAAGCACAACTATTTGCAGAATATATATCAAGAAGATACAGCTCTGCCCTCTAAGTTAAACAGGTGCTAGGCCCTCTAACTTAAACGGACCTAGCACTGATATAAAACAAAGGAACAAAATTTAGTTAAAAACTCTAACTTAAGTGGGTACTTGGCTCTCTAACTGAAATGAGCCAAGAATCACAGATAAGGAAAATACACACTAGACAAACAGATTTATACAGCTGTTCTTGATGTGATAGAAAGAAAATAGGCCTTGTGACTAAAACAATGGCCAACAAGGCAGCAAGCACAGTAGAGCAAGATTAAACAGCACATGCAGAACAGCAGTAGAGAGAAAACTATCTATATATAGAAACTATCACTACGTGTAGACAAAAAGCAATTAGCGAAAATGCAAGAAATATATGTTTTTCAAAAACATAGCCATGGGCAAGGAGGAGAGCAACCGATCTTGTTGAGCGGAAAACGAGATCTGGGGAATCACACACTGCATGATGGGATAGGTGTTCAGCCTTGAGCCAAGTAAAAGACTTTGAGCTAGAGTATGCGGCTGAGTTGGAGCAGAGGATTGGCTCCGAACTCAACCAATAAGAATGAAGGCGAGAAAGGACAACATAACATCAAGTGTTTCACTGGTAAAAATCTTTAGGAAACTGACATTTGTTAATCAGTATCTTCATCAAGAAAGTTTGCATCCCGCTTGTATGAACAGGGGCTTTATTAAGGGACAATTAATTTGTTTGAGTAGGTTAACATCTGATGAGAACCTTTTTCATTGAGGAAAAAATTAAGTTAATAAATTTTTTTACAGATCGTGATTAAAGTCATGACTGGTTAACCGCTACTAATAACGAAGTTTCATTGCTTAGAAATGGGAAAGCTGAGCCAATCCTCTGTGCAAGACAATGTAATAATTCATTGGCTGCTGAACATGAAAGGGGAATCTGTGGTTACCAATGATTCTGTTTTCAGATTAGCCTTCCCCATTCCTATAACTAATAATATGTTTACGATTAAGAACATCATTGTTGAAAACTGGAAGGTGAACACTGGAAATGCAGACTTGGCCAAAATAATTGGTAATAAACCAGTATTTTCTTATAAGTAGATTGTTAACATCAAATCTCTGCCTGAAAGTGCGATAGTTCTTGTCAATTAACACCTGGTACTTACAGATGTGGAAATTATAAGCAATGTAGACATGTGTCCCACACGGATGTACTTTGAAAGATCAAACTCCTATAATTGCAAATGTTAAATGACCGAGACAACAATCTCGAATGTTTATTTTATTGAAAGTTTAAAACACTGACATTCATAATATCAAAATTTAATGTGTAAACGTTACGTATCTCTCCCTTCACTACTTTAGTATTTAAAGCAAAATAATAATATATACATGCTTTTAAAGTGGAAGTGTAATGCTCATTTACGAAATACAGGTTCTGTGCACTTCAACATAAAGTGAAGTCTACTAAACAGACGTTAAATAAATATACTCTTTACATTTTTAAAACTTGGCATTTCTATAGACATTTGTACTTACAAATGACATATTTCTTTACTTGTAAACTAGTATCTAAATGGTAAGGATATTCCTCACCTATGAGTGTTTGTTTTACTTTTGGCATTGTATTAGAACAGTACCTTCCCAGTTGGTCTGTGCAGAAGTGTGCTTGTCTTGTGTGATTGACGTTCCCCTCCAGCTGAGCATAATGGGAAATTTGCCCCTTTCCTCACTGTAGTGCAATCTCAGAGTTGGTATATTTAATTTAGAGGGGGTATGGTGGGCCACAGCCCCCCTGTAAAAAAGTAAAATAAAAATTGTTGTAGCTAGCCTACTGCTGTTCAGTGGAGACAGACAATAGTTCCTGGAGTGTGATCTGTAACGTCAACCATGTTTGAATAGGTATCTAATACAAAGATTTAAGGATATATATGTATATATGTAAAGAGTTTCCTATTCATTTCCTTAGTTTTCGATATTATAACGCTTTTAAAGCTTTCAGTAAAATAACCATTCATGATTTTCATCTCAGTAATTTAACATTTGCTATTATAGGAGTTCTATCTTTCAAAGTAGATCCATTCCACACTTCCTCCATTCTCCTCACTGCTCTAGATATTGACATATGTGCAGATAGAAGATATAATTGCAAATCTAAATTTGTGCTCTGCACTGCTATCTGTGAAACTTTTCAAAGTTGTTATACTGGTAAACAATTAGATATCTGGGAAAAAGAACTTATGAACACATGTTAGTAAGAAAGACATCAACAACTCACTGGCTAAGCATGCAATAGTATGCAAAGACAAGACTTTTGGAAATTTACTTTTTTTGTTTTTGACAGTGTTTTACAACTATAAATTTGGAGGTGACATCAATAAGGCACATAAATGTTGTGAATCAGTCTGGTAGACCAGGATAAGGGCCGATCAAGCTCCTGGACTAAATGAACATATAAATATTAAATATATGTTATATTTATAGTATTGAACAGTTTAAATAGGTCCTCGATCAAGGTTTATTGCTTTGTGTTTAACATTTGAATCATTTTATTAACATAGTCAACATTGTTTTACAAACTGATTTTTAATGAGTATTTATCCAATGAAGACTAGTGTGTGTGGATTTGTGAAATATTACTGGATGAACTGCTATCACGTGGTGTGATTGTGTTCTTTTTAAACAGAAATAATCTGTAATCTTGTATTTCTGAAGAAGTTCTAGTATTGTAATAAAACAGAACAAAAGCGCTTAAAAATACAGGTTGTGGTGCTTCACTTGATAACAGTGGATGGTGTGTGTGTGTATATGTGTGTGTGTGTGTGAAGGCAGTTATTATAGACAAAGGGGCATTGGAAGGCATCAGATCAGACAAAGCAATGAACTGGGACTGTGGGAGTGCTGGGCCAAAGATTCAGTTCTGTAAGTGGCCTTAAGCTGGTCCAATCTGGGTGTGGGAGTTGGAAGTCCACACCCAGGCAGCAGTGCATATCCTCTGTATGCTTTTGCAGCCAGATTGCACTTTGTAAACTAGTTATTGAAACAGATGTGAACTTTCTTACTATTTCTTCACCCTTGGTTAACAATGGTGGGAGTCAAACTCAATCACTGCCAGCCAACTTGGCATCAATGAGTGGTATCCTGCCACAAGGGTGTCACATTTAGGGGTCTTGATTACAGCTCACCTTCAGACCAATTATAAGGCTACACATGCATACATACATACATACAAATATTTCAAGCATGGGCATTAATGTCCTTCTAGCTTGCCAATATACCAAAAAAAGAAGTTATGTACTTACCATAACGTTTCATGTGAGTTGTTCTTCTCGCCTTCATTCTTACTGATGGATTCTGAGCAGATTCTCGGCTCCGAGTTGGCCAAATTGCAAAGCTCGAAGTCTCTAACAAGTCGAGGGTGAAACCCTATCCCACAATGCACCTCTACCATCCCTAGATGTTGTTTGCTGCCAACTAGTGGTAAATCAAAACCAGATTTCAAAGGAAATCCTAAGGACAATTAGTGAGAGGAAACTCCTCAGAAGAACCAAAACCAACATAGAGCCTCGCTCGAACTTCCAGACATTGGATGGGGGTAGGTTGGGGGGGGGGGGTCGTAAGAATGAAGGTGAGAAGAACAACTCACATGGAACGTTATGGTAAGTACATAACTTCTTTATGTGAAGTTGCTCAATCTCGCATTCATTCTTAATGATGGGTAGCGTCCCCAGCACCACAATCTTGGGTGGCTCACGGGAGTGCCTGTCTAAGGACAGCAGAACCAAATGAAGCCCTGTCCCTAGAGGCCTTGTCTACTTTGTAGTGAGTTATGAAGGTATGTGGCCTTGACCACGTGGCAGCTGCACAAATAGAGTCAATAGGTAGTCTGGCCAAAAAGGCTATGGACGTAGAAACAGCTCTGGTTGAATGAGTCTTGACTTTGCTGTCTAAAGAAACGTCTACCTCATGGTATATAAAGGATATACAATTAGAAAGCCATTTAGATAAAGTAGATTTAGATACTGCTGCACCTTTCTTGGAATCTGAGAAGGAGACGAACTACTGATCAGTTCTTCTAAGGTCTTTTGTCCTGTCTAAACAGAAACAAAGTTGTTTATGGACATCAAGCTTGTGAAGCATATATTCCAATTGATTTGTGAGATTGGGAAAGAAAACGGGTAATTCAATTCCCTGATTAAGGGTATATTCTGAACAAACTTTTGGTAAAAACGAAGGGTTCATCCTGAGGGAAACCCTATCTTTGTGGAATATCAGATATGGGTGCTTAACTGAAAGGGCTTGCAACTCCGAAATTCTGCGTGCAGATGTAATGGCCATCAAGAAAATGGTCTTCCAAGAAAGATATTTCAGCTCACAGGAAGAAGCGGGCTCAAATAGCGGGAGAATAATCTTGGACAGGACTAAATTCAGATTCCATGGAGCAGTAGGTGATCTAATGGGAGATTTTAGATGCATCGTACCCTTCAAAAAAGCCATTGCCATCTTGTGGGACATAATACCATTTCCTGATTCACCTATGTGGAAATTAGATATAGCAGCGAGTTGTACCCAGATGGTTGTTGCTGCTGCTCCTTCGTTGAAAAGTTTGGTCAGAAACTGTAAGATATCCGATATGGAGGCTAGAAAAGGGTCAATGTTATTCTGCTGAGTCCAGATTGAAAACCTCTTACTGAGGTATAGTTTCCTGGTGGAAGACTTATGAGAAGACAAAAGGATATGTTGAGCTTCCTTTGATAAATTTTGGAGCCTGGCTATTCTGCGAATTGGAGCAGCCACGCTGTCAGGCTGATGGACTGAAGAGAAGGGTGAAGAGCTCCTGACAAGTGGGTCAGAAGATCCAGCACTGGGTCCAGGATCCAAGGTTCTTCTACTAGATGAGGCTTCAGAAAGGGGAACCAGATTTGAAGAGGCCAATATGGGGCTATTAAGATAAGTGTCCTGCCCAGAAAACTGGCTTTCTGCAAAACTTTGGGAATCAGTGGAAAGGAAGGGAATGCATAAAGGAATCCTGGGGGCCAATCATGTATGAGCGCGTCCCTCGGCGACTCTCCCTGTTGCGGGATCAGGGCAAAGTAGTTGCTGCATTTGGTGTTTGTGGGAGATGCAAAGAGGTTGCAGCAAGGCTGGCCCCATCTGCGGAAAATCATCTCCGCTACTTCTTTCTTGAGGGACCACTTGTGAGGCAACAGAATTGCTCTGCTGAGTTTGTCCGCTATCACGTTGGATTTCCCTGGGATGTGCATTGCTATCAGAAAGCACTGGGTGGACTCTGCCCATTTACATACTCTGAGAGCCTCTCAACATAGGGGATAAGATCTGGTTCCGCCCTGTTTGTTTATATACCAGACTACGGACATGTTGTCTGACTGGATTGCAATTGTACCCAGAGGAAGAGAGTCTTGAAAGGACTGCAACACTAAGAGAACCGCTCTCATCTCTAGGAAGTTTATGTGCAATTGAGCCTTGTGTACCTGCCAAGTACCATGGGCTGTCCATCCCTGATAATGCCCCCCCCCCCACCCGATCAGGGAGGTGTCCATGGTCACCATGACAACTGGAACCGGAAGGACAAAGGGACGTCCCATGGTCACAGATTCGGACATTAGCCACCACCAAAGATCATCCTTGCAAGAACTGGTTATCAGAACTGGGTGATTCATTGGTAAGTCCTGAAAAGTCCACTGTGTGAATAGTAGCCACTGAAGAATGCGCATGTGAGATCTCACCAGGGGTATTGCAATGATAGCAGTTGCAATGGTGCCCAGCAGCTTGAGAATCTGCGATGCTGGTGCTCTGTGTTTTGAAAGGAGATTTACAATCTGATGTCAAAGGGCAAGCACTCTTTCTGAAGGAAGTTTTAAAGACATGTTGACTGTATCCAAGTCTGCTCCTATGCACACTGTATGCTGCGACGGCAGTTAAGCAGACTTTTCTGACTTTATCGTGATGCCCAGTTGAAAACAGAGATCTAACGTAGTGTCCCTTGCCCGAATAAGCTGATGCCTGGTGGGTGCAGTGAGGAGCCAGTCATCCAAAAATGGAAACACCCGGATTCCTTGATGTCTCAAGTGAGTCATGACCACTGCCATACATTTGGTGAACACTCTGAGGGCTATAGTAAGACCAAAGGGCAGGGCCCAAAACTAGAAATGACTGGCTCCCAGCCTGAAGCGCAGGTGATCCCTGGATGGCCTGGCCATTTTGATATGGTAGTATGCATCCTGAAGATCTACTGAGCACATCCAATTGTCTTTCCCTAGGAACGGGAGTATAGACTGAAGCGTGACCATCCAGAACTTTCTCTTTTCTACGTACTTGTTGAGTCTGCTGAGGTCCAAATCTGGTCTCCAGTCCCCAGTTTTCTTTGGCACTAAAAAGAATCTTGAGTAAGTTCCGGATCCTTGCTGGTCTGCTGGGACTGGTTGGATGACTCTTTTTTCTAATAGTTTTTGAACCTCTATTGTTGCAACATCCTGTACACTGGGTGGAACGTCCAGGATTCCTTTTAATGGTTTGGGGTGGGTATGAAAGGGGATGAAATAGCCTCTGGATATAACATTTTGTACCTATCTGTCTTTTGAAATTTTAAGCCAGGCGCCTAGGTACAAAGATAAACGTCCCCAACTGCCTCCAGAGCAGGACAGTCGGGCCTCTTTTCAGGAGCGCTGGTAGGGTTTGCCAAAGGAACTGATCCCTGTCACCCTGGTTCTGCGGACCCCCTCTGCCACGTGGGCGTTGTCTTCCACCATTGCCCTCTCCTCTGCCCCTGGAGGAGGCTTTACCTCGTGAGTTCGAAAAAGGCTCCTTGGGCTTTGCGGAACCACATTTTCCCACCCCCGTTGATCTTTCGGGTGAGGTCTAGTATGGGTGGAAAAATGGACTCCTACGGCTGATAGAGTCTTTCCATCTTGCTCACATCTGGTGCGGGTCACACCCGGATTCCTTGATGTCTCAAGTGAGTCATGACCACTGCCATACATTTGGTGAACACTCTGAGGGCTATAGTAAGACCAAAGGGCAGGGCCCAAAACTAGAAATGACTGGCTCCCAGACTGAAGTGCAGGTGATCCCTGGATGGCCACGTGGCAGAGGGGGTCCGCAGAACCAGGGTGACAGGGATTTTGGTCTAAAAAGGAAAGAACTATCAAATGGGGCATTCACAAAGGATGATTTGAAAGGTTCCACAAAGGAACATAAGCGCCTCCAGGAATGTCTCCGAAGAGCTATTCCTGTACCCGCTGCCCTACCCGTCCCATCAGCTGTGTAAGATATGAGGCGCATGGAAGAGTTAATGATAGAACTGAGGGTAGCAAGCTGAGATGTCACTTTTTCCACCATTGTATCGGCTGCTGCACCCTGGAGAGTATCTCCTAGTTTTTTCAGGAGATCTCTTTGAAGCCTTGTGAAGTGGGTTAGATAGTTCAAGGACCAAAGAGCAAAGGTCGTAGAACTGAACATGCGCTTGCCGTATCTGTCCATAATCCTAGATTCCCTATTAGGAGGATGGACAGACGTAGAGGTCTCCGACATCTCTTTCTTAGTGGCTGCCGCAACCACCATGGCATCAACAGGTATTGGTTTGGATAAAAAAGATTTGTCATGAGGTGCTGAGATGTATTTGTTGGGCCTCCTAGGAATGGGCTCCATAGTATCTGGTAACTCCCACGCCCTTTGAGATAAAAGGTCCATCAACTTATCAAAGAGCAGAGAAACCCAAGAGGTGGAGGGTCGAGACCCGAAAGCCTTCAGGAGCACTGATTTGTCCTCAGTAGGGTTAAGAGGCTGCCAGTCACCCCTCTGCTTAAGGATCTCTAGGATATCCGCAAAGGAGATATCCTTAGAGGGGGGACTTAGGGGACCCTTCTGATTCCTCCAAATCAGTGTCAGATGTGATGGATTCCTGTGGGGAATCTAAATGTCTCCTCTTACATAACCCCTTCCGAGGGACCTTCTCAGTGGGAACTTCTGGGGAGGTCTCAGAAGAGCAGGGTTCCCCCAATGGGGCTTCCTGAGGCTCCAGGTCCCTACGCTTATGGTGGGTCTGCAGTGACGGAGAAGATTCTGGCAATTTCCGGGAGGAGGTGGCCATTTCAGAGGTTGTGGCTGTCCAGGGAGGACAAAGCCCTCCTCATGGCATTGAAGGCCCCATGGCTCTGGTGCGAGGAAGCAACCGGGTCCGAAGACACCGATGACTCCTCCCACACCAAGAACACAGGCCCAAGCCCGAGGTGGGAGCTGAGCTCATCCGCACCGAGGCCCCAAGAGGAAGAGTCGGAACCGACACATCGGTTCGACTCCCCTCCCTGGAGCCGACGGGAAGTGTTGGCTCCCAGAGTCCGCCGCCAGAGCAGAAGACATCAGGGTTGTCAGTACCAACAGGTCCGAAGTGAGTGTAGGTACCGACGGTTCCACAAAATGACTGAACGGCTCCCTCCGGCTCCGATGTCACGATTTGAGTCGGAGGAGGAGCTGATGTTGTTGGCTCCGAAGCTGCCTGGGTCAAAGCAGACAGAATTTTAGCCAGAGCCGGATTCTGTAAAAGTCTCCATACCACACGATCCATGTCCAAATCCAACAGTCTGGAAGCTCGAGAAAAAGTTAAAGAAGGAGCAGGTGAACCCAGAACTGGAGATCTTAAAGTTGGAGAGACCAGTTCCAAAACTGGGAACCGGCTCCGACCAACTACCTGTACTGACGTGGAACCAAAACAGGCACCTTTTTTGAAACCTTCGGAGCCGAAGCCTATCCTTAGTTAAATACACAAATACTTTTTTCTTCACCCGAAAACTGTTAAACTACAAAAAAGAACACACTTATCTGTAACAACGGCCAGAGATGTAGAAAAACGCATGATCTGTTGCAGCGGCAAACTAGATCTGGGGAAGGTAGAGGTGCATTGTGGGATAGGGTTTCAGCCTCAAGCTGTTAAGAGAACTTGAGCTTTGCAATTTGGCAGACTCTGAGCCGAGGATCGGCTCCGAACCCATCAGTAAGAATGAAGGCGAGATTGAACAACTTCACATCACTTGTTCCCATAATAAGTATCCAGGCTGTTCTTAAAAATATCTAAATTAGTACTTGCTTTAATGTAATTTGGTGGTCTGTTCCGTGCATCAGCTACTCTGTCGGAGAACCAATTAGTACACTTCTCATTCCTATAGACTCTCCTACATAGGCTGTCTGATGATTCTCTAGTACTTTTTGTTAACCCCAAACATTCCCAGGGGTAGTTGTCACTAAATGCCCTGCATATCTGAATAAGATCTCCTCTTAGATATCAATAAGAGACACTGTACAAATTCAGATATTTTAGTCTTTCATAATAACTTAAATTTTCACATCCATGGATACCTTTGGTATATTTCCATAGTACTCATTCCAGTTTACTCATGCTTGTTTTCTTATAGGGTTTCCATATTGTTATTTCATACCCCCATTTGGGTCTAATGTAACTAACAAACAATTTATTCATTATTTCTGACATCTTGGACTTTATAAATCTTTTTATATAACCTACAGTCTATAACTATCATTAACCAATTGGTAGATATGATTAGAAAAACTCATAGCTGAATCTACCCATATACCAGGTCCTTAGATGAGTCTACAGTTTCAATCACTGTGTGCTGTATTAAATATTCACCTTTCAATTTATGGCTACCAAATCTCATATGCTTAGTTTTTGATGTGTTTATCAGCATATTATTCTCCTTTGCCCAAATGGTCAACTTAGTTAAGTTATTTTGCAGACATGCCTTATCTGTAACACATGTAATCAATTTACCCAATTTCAGGTCATCTGCATATAGACTGTAGAACACCTCAGATGAAAAAGTTAGGTCTGAAAGATACAATCTAAACAAGTAAGGACCTAGGACACCCTGACTGAAACCAAGGATTTTGCCTCTCCAGTTGCTGTATGATACTTGCATTGTCCTATTTGTAAGCTATACAGTTATCCATCTTATCAAAAGTACATCAGTACCTAGTTGTACTAATTTATTGATCAGTGTTATGTGTATGGCCCTGTCAAATGCTTAAGTTAAATCTATATAAATTACATCACAGCACAATTTTTCCTTCATAGCTGTTATTATATTGTTATAGAACATCATGTTACAGGTGGTAAAAGATCTGTTTTCAACATATGCATGCTGATATATGGTTTCAAGTCCCAACTTATCCAGTTCTGACAATAACTTATCCAATATTACCTTCTCCATTATTTCTCCACAATATGAAAGTAGACTTAAGGGTCTATATGACTCTGGGTTTGTCCTACTCTCTGTTCCCTTAAAAACAGGTTTAATAAGCGCATGTCTCCAATCTTGAGGATTCTCCCCATATTTATATGGCGTACTGAATAACAGCTATAATGGTACTGTAAAGTTCTTGCTGAAGTGTTCTAAGGTCATTGTTACTATTACCATCTCCTCCCTGTGCTTTGTTTGAATCCAGTTTGCGCAGTTCTTTATCAATATAATCTAGTTTGATTCCAGTATCTGAGGTTACTGTTTTGCATAAGATTTTGTAAATATATCTATAATCTGCTGTGTCTGAGAATAAATGCTAGAATCTGCATATATTTTATCAATGTGTGTGTCTTTACTCCTTTCACATCTTATGTAACTATAAAAAGTTTTCCTATTATGCTCAGTATCTTTATATAAATTTTCTTTAAACACATGGTCTGACTGACAGCTCCTTTTGACCATGAACTCAAGCTTTTGTTGTCCTTGTGGTTATTGGCTAGAAGGAAAGCAGCCAGCCTTTTGCTGCCACTTCTCTAAGTCTAATAGGACTGTAATCTCCAGTTTTCCTACTTTTCATCTTGTACATTGGTATTAGTTTGCCATCTTCCAATATTCATGCAATTCTGCACTAGTTAGTTATCCAGCAAAGATCTACATGAAATAATAAGTCTCTCCTTCCTTTATGTGCCAAGTGGCTGATACATTGCATTGCTCCATCAGCACTTCACCCTTTCTGCAACCTTATCTCTAGTGTGCTTATCAAAAGTTTTGGGCCTTTATACTCCATTGCCTTCTTCATGGAGTGGTGTTTCTCCACATCTATAACCTACTAAACGATGTCCTCTTTTATGCAAACTGCTACTCTTGTCTTCAACCCTTCTCCTTCTCTCATTCCTGCACAAGCTATAGCCAGGTACTTCAGTGCCTCCACTATTCCCGCCATCCCTTGCGTCTGAGATACCAGCAATGACCTCCACACACTCTTACACTTCAGAAGAACATCCAGGAAGAAAGGTGCAGTCAGACAGTTTCCAACACAGAACAATGTGTCTTGTGACAATATTTCAAGCTCTGCCATTAAACAGTAGTAGGCCGGAAGCTTTGAATTTATGCCCTAAGGCAAAGGGCTCTATCTCTGGAAAATTCAATGTTAGAAAGATCTCACTGGCCACATCTTTTAGTAGTTTGCAGTTGCTAACCTATGCCACCTGATGGCTAACTACAGCACTGGATTTCCCCAAAAACTGCTGGGCTACCAGAAACAGACCACAATGAAATGCAAGGGTCTAAATCTATGAAGCTTCCCTGTAGAAGGAATGGGATTGTGTTCTTCTCTTTTTTTGATAAAGTCTTGCATTACAGTCATATTCTACTTCTACATTAAAATGTCTCCTGAGAGAAAAAGAAGAGGAAGAAATTTTGAAAGAGAAAGGTACAAAGGTCTGAGTACAAGCACACTGATGTGCAGTTTGTTGTGAAGACCACAATCCCTGTGCCTTCTCATATCCCATCACAGCTCTGCAAGCAGTCTGAGATGATTTGGTTGTTAGTGCCCACTCAAAAAGCATATGATAGAAGGGTGCTCCTGAGGGAACACCTTCAGCTTAACCCCTCAAACAAGCAATAGCACCTTACAGAGTGGAAACTGCAAAATACAGACTGTCCCAAGCTGTTACAAGGCCCAGCACTGCAGGTTGAGGGCCTCCCCACCACTGAAAGGTTCATTACTGCCCTGTAAAACCCATCCAAAAAGGCATTACTGAGCACTGAAAATGGGTGATCTGTTACACTGTTTTGTACTTGTTTTACTATTATTTTGTGTGTGTGTGTGTAATACGTATATGGATATGTGACAAATAACCAAAACACAGATGACTCGAATAAAAAATAATTAATGCTGACACTTCAAAAAAACACACCAAGTGAAAGACAAAAACAAAGAAAAGAAAATGATGGAAAAAGAAAACCAAATAGCATTCAGACCAAATTTGTTAGGGTTAACATGCATTAATAAGGTGAGTACAGGGGAGCTTCATCCCCCTGCATCACCTTACTAATACAAGCTAATCTTAACTCTGCCCTTAACCCATCACCTAACCTTAGGAAAATCCTTTCCATAACACTATAACCACACAAGACAGCTTGGGCACACACAAAATACATAAATACAGATGTACAGATACTCCTAAATTCTATTCTCCAACCTGCAAACATGCACACATACACTGCAATAGTCTAACCTCTTACCTAGCCCATTCTCTAATCCTAATCAGTAAACACTTCCATACATACTCATTCCACCTAATGAAAAGCTTTCTGTATATTCAAAAGCTTCGGCATTAGCAATAAAATTCCACACTTACCTGAAAAAAAATACTACAATATTCAACAACTCCCACGTAAGACTACTACAACATTCTATGAAAACTGCTTTGGATAAGTAGTACACATTTGATAAAATACCATTTAACATGACTGGATTCTATATATGAATATATTTAACAATAACAAAGGTTCATTATACCAACACTCACATCACAGAAAATAAAATAACTACACCAGTGATCAACAATTGCATTCTTCTAACAACAACCACCAACAATAAAAGTAAAACAAGTAATTATCTCTCCCTTACATGCAAATATATACCCAGGTATAAGATGCTCCAGTGGCTTACAGGGATAAAGCCCTGTGTATGGCCAAACCAACTCAGATTTGATTAGCAGCTCAGGTGACTGATGCAGGGGCAAGGGTGGGAGGGATCCCACCCAGGGGGTGGCCGGTTTCATGGGAGCTCCTCATGGCAAAGACAGGTGGAGGCTGTGGGCATCGCTTTGGGGAGATCATTGTCCAAAGAGAAGAAAGTCTGGTGAGCCTAGCTGAGTTGCTGTGGTGGGGTGAGATATTTCACACTCCCCTATTGCACACTCACCCCTCAGATGCAACCACAAAGGCCACAATGGTAGAGGGGAGTAAAAGGGTAGCGCTAAAGACAAAAAACTCTGCTGATGGTGGTGCCCAAGGCCTCAAGAACTCCCTTAGGTTCTGTGACCATCCCTAGCTAAAAAACATAGGCTAGTCTGTGGGGATACACAGAAGCTGGCAGACCCAGCATAAGTATGGGGTTCTGGGTATGAAGGTCACAGGATGACACATGGGAGCAAAAAGTGCTCAAAAATGCATATTCCAGCATAACTTCCACTTCACATCTATCAAGTCCAGGAAACGCAATAAAAAGTTAAAACAAATTCTCATACATCCTAGGCTGCTTAACCAATGCTGAAACCAGTTCGGCATGTAAAAATACAAATGCAATTATTTATGTGTGGGGGGGCTCCATCCTCACACCCTTTTATTTATACTAAGTCCAGAGCTGTAGAACCACGGTGGTGCAGGGGCGGCCACGGTGGTGCAGCGGTTAGCATTGGCACCTCACAGCAAGAGGTTCTCTGGTTCAATCCTCGGCTGGGGTGCCTTCTGTGCAGAGTCTGCATGTCCTCCCTGTGGTCGCATGAGTTTCCTCCAGATGCTCTGGTTTCCTCCCACATCCAAAAGACATGCTGTAGGTGGATTGGACACACTAAATTGGCCCTAGGTGTGAGCATGTTCATGTGTGTGCCTTCCGTGGAAGGTTGGGCGCCGGGCTGGCAACTCGACACTTTAAAAACTACACTGCCAATCATGAGCAGACAGGTGATCCACTGTGGCGACCCCTAACTGGGAAAATCTGAAAGAAGAAGAAGAGCTGTAGAGCAATGATGAAAGAGAAAGCATCACGTAAATGCTGCAGTCGACCTAATGATAGTTAATTATAACAGTCAGTGTGCTGTGAAGCTGAGAACCCGAGCCAACTAAAACACATTATCACATTGTATATTTTTGATGGAAAATAATTCTTCTGCACATTGTTTGAAAATTAATGTAGGATATGTAATTTTTGTTGGACAAAGTAACAACCAAAATACAAAATTTATGTAAGTATTTAATATCTACACACATACACATCATACCTGTCAGTCACACCAAATTCCAAGACATTTACCAGTTTTGAGGTCCAAATAATGTGGTGCCACAAATTCCCGAGTGAACCCCTTTATTCTCGAATTTCCCAGCTTTTTTTTTTCCCTGAAAATTTTCTGCTCACATCATCACATGCAGAGCTTCATGAGCAGCCTGCCAGAATTTGGCTGAGGGCTCAAGGGGTGTGACTATTGACAGACTGACTCACTGTACTTTGTTTATGTTTATGGGCAGCAGCAACATATGTAAAAGTAGCGTGCATCTTGGACAGACTGAAGGTCTGCAGCAGCAGCAGATTTTCTTCAGCTTCTCTGGGTAAGGAAAACAAAAGGGACTATTTTGTAGTACTTTTAGCAATTCAACAAAGGGACTATTCTGTAGCAATTTTAGCTGTTCAGAACGGGACTGTTCCTTTCTTTCTGGTCTATGCGTCTTCTGTCTGCCCAACCCACACACAATTGCAATGTACAGCATTGATTATTCTTATATCCAGCTGAATTTTATTATTGCATTTTCTTGTGTGTGTGTATGTGTGTGTGTGTGTGTGTGTGAAATGCCCCAGTTAGGTATAACTGGTGGTTAGGGTTACCCAGGCTCAAACCCTGTACCTTGGGTACAAGGGGCAAGATCCTGAATTCTCTACCCATACCACCATTTGTGATTCAAGGAGTTATGTCCATAGCTCTCAACTGTCCAAAGTTTCAAAGAGTATCTGGAATGTTTGGCTCATACTTTTGGTTTGTGTTTCTCTTAGAATGTGTGTTTTTCTGGCAAATCAGTAAGAACTGAATTCACTAAATAATTATAGCCATTTAAGTTTCAGTCTTCCTGTCTTTCAGGAAATGCATGGCAACACCTAAACATTTTATTCTAGCAACTTTCTAAAACAATGTTTAAAATGTGTCCCACTCCCTGGTTTTAGGCCTTTGTCCCCCCTCCCCTCAATACATTTGGCTTTTTCCAGATTTCTTGTGCTGCATAATAATTCAGGGGAAGAGAAGTTTAGTCCTGCCTATGCCAAGTTTGTTTACATTGTTAGTAGCACAACAGGTAGTACACTTGTTTTTGATTCGGAAGACTGTGGGTTCTACTCCGACAATATGTAGACGGATTGCTGATACTGCACTGTGTTGTACTTTTAAATGTGGTGGATGCTGCAGCCCTGCGAATGTCCTCCTTTGGCAGAAATAACTATGAACCTGTTATCAGTTTGCCATCCATTCCCTATTGCAATATTACTAGTTTATCACTTTTGTAATGTAAAAGAATTTATTCTTCAAGGGCAATAAGTACGTTATTTGTAGATGAAACAATGAAATATAAAGTAGTTTGCTAGCAGCAACCTCTTCATTAGTTACAGAGCTCTTCAATGTGGAATTATTTAGATGACTTTTACTTCTGCAGAGATTATGCATATTTACTGATATTGGAGGATTGTAATGACTGAAGTTTGAGTACACTTTTATGATGGAAATGTTCTGAATTGGGCAGTTTTGTCATTATTGGTTCATACAGTTTGTTTCATTGTTTACTGGAAGAAATGTTCAAAACCATAACTTTAAAACGCGCTCTAATTAGTATGCTAAAGACAGCGAAACTTGCAGATATTCTTCTTTTCCAAAACGTTATTCCGTAAGCGCTTTCGTTAGGACTAGTATCCAAACTTCCTCAGACAAAGTTACACAAGCAATCACAAATTTTTGTTTGCCATTGTGCACTAGGAATTATACAACAAAAGAGGACCATGGGCATTAAGGTTAGAAAAAAAGGAAATGTTGTGGCAAATTAGAACCTTTGCACAAACACACCCTGGCCTTAATGAATATGCTTCCATTAAATGCATTTTGAAACTTAAACAGTTAGATAGGTAGAGCATGTTTTTTTTAGCACAAAATATAGCCCCAGGTATTTTATTTATTCAATTATATCATATATACTTTTATATACATTTGTTTATTTAGCACATTTGTATTTTATATTAATTTAAGTCACTAATTTAGTGTCAAGGTATTTGGTAACAAAATCATGAATTATACATGGAAATATAAAGCAAATAGTTTTCCATGGGAGGAAAGGAATTGAGTTGTTTATTTAATTATTCAATTGGTCTTTTTATATAATTGTTTTATTGTTTTATTTATTAATTGTATAAGCATATAAGTCATTGATTGCTTGTGTAACTTTGTCTGAGGAAGTTTGGATACTAGTCCTAATGAAAGCGCTTACGGAATAAAGTTTTGGAAAAGGTGAATATCTGCAGGTTTTGCTGTCTTTTTGTGTTTACGAGTACCAGTTGGCTGTGTTGTTTTTGTGAGTATGCTATATTATACAAGGAATATAATGTAATATAATCAAGAACGTGTATCAAAGAACACATGTATGTTTACATGGTCCTAAATAATGCCTGTTAGGGGCCTATGATTTGAAAACAGACCAAAGGTAATCCTTTTTTGCCACTGGCCAAATGCATTTTCTTTGAATGTGTGTTTCAATGCTGTTTCAATGAATATGAGTTTCAAGGGCAGAGAAGTTTTAACGCTAAGTCTGTTTTCATTGAGACTGTATTGCTTTGTTTAACAGACGTCTATTAGTGTTTGTGCTATAAAATGTAAAATAAAAGTTTTAAATGAAATCCAAATAATCATTGTAGAAGTAAAGCATAAAGCAGTATGCACATTACAGTGTTTATGTTAAATGGGGAGAAATAGCCAAGTAATGGGACACTGGAATGGCTGCAGGGGGGGGGATGGCTGTGTATGGGGGGGCCCCATTTGACCATGCTGTTGTGAGGGGAGAGGGACAGGAAGCTCAAAGACAGGCCTGGGTGGCACAAACTCTAGCTACGGCACTGATCAGTAGCACATGGAGAATGACTGACATTTGGAAGTCCTAACGAAACACTGATACCTGCACGAATGGCAAGTGCATGGCTTGTACCACATGAATGAAGCAACAACAAAAAATGCCAGCACTCTAGTGTAGCCTCCAGCAAAATGTATTTATTTCTTCATTCCTCCACAGAAAAATACCCCAGTGGGGTCATACCCATTTCGGCAAGCAATTCCTCAGTGACCACACTGCAAAAGTAATACATGGAAGACACTGTTTAAACACATTAATTTATACCCAATACTGCAGCGCCCTCTAATAGATAAAAATATATTACATAACTGTGTTACAAAAATATATTTAAATAATTAATATATAACAAAATGACTATATATGACAAAGGTAATTTGCGGTGGTGGTGCTGCAGTAGCGTTGTTGCCTCACAGTTAGACTTTGCCCATTCGATTCTCAGCTAGAGCGTCTTCTGTGTAGCGGCATGCGTGAATGCGTGCTCCTTCGTTGAAGGTTGTGCGTTAGGCCCGGTAAGCCAGTACATAAAAATCTACTGCCAATCATTAGCGGACCGGAGTTCCGCTGTGGCGTCCCCTAACCGGGAAAAGCCGAAAGACACAAACAAACAAACAAAACAGTGAAAAAAATGTGTATATATTGAACTATTTGCCAATAGTTAAAATTGTTCACTCAACCCTGGTGAAAATAAGGCTCCCAATTTGACAATCCACATTTTTTCTTTATTGGTTAATAACTCATGCAATATATGAAACTTGATAAGATCAATAACCATAAAGCTGAAAGCCCCAGTGGGATGTTTAAGTATATGTTTATATAGAGAACTTGAAACTTTTTTGTTTTTAATATCACTTATATGTTCCCCGACCCTTAATTTAAAGGGCCGGGAAGTCTGTCCCATATAAAATGCCCGACAGCTACAATGGGCTAAATAAATAACCCAACTAGTGCTGCAATTGGCAAAAAAAGAAATATCATAAACACGTGGAGAATTGTGACTGGTAAAACTGTTCGACTTGAGCAACTTTGGGCAATATAAATAATGCCCACATGGATGGCAACCAAACAATGGTTGCCCAGTTATCGTTGTTTGAAATGGGGGATTGGAGGGATGATTAAACATCCTTTTGTAATGACTGAATAAAGATCCCAATGACCGGCCCTTGTGAAAAGAGTAAGAACACCGATCTTTGATGTATCTAGTCGATGAATTGTCTGACTGTAATACATACTAATGTCTCTGAATAATATTCATAAAGCTCCTAGTGTTCCTGCCATAAGTGGTGATTAATCTAAGCTCCTGGGATTGATCTGTTGGCTTAGTATGAAATGATAGCAACTGTATCCTATCTTGTTGGTTAGCAAACCGGCTGGCCCTAGTGATGTCACATACTTGATATCCTCTACTCTTAAATCTCGCTAACTCCTGGCGATGGTGGGCATACATGGAGGAATCAGAATAAATTCTCCTGATACGAAGAAATTGCGATTTGGGGATTTTTCCTAATGACATGTTGTGGGTAAAAGCTTGTGGCATGAAGTAGGGTGTTGAACTGAGGAAACTTCCTAAATACCTCACTTTCCAAAGTATCCAACTCAGTTTTCTTAATTAGCACATCCAGCAAAATTATTTCCAATCTATCAAAACCAACAGTCATCAAGATATCTCTGCCAATTGTCTAATTCATTCATAAAAATAATATGATTGCTATCATAGATCAATTGTTCCTCCACGTAAGCCATAAACAGGTCTGCATATATGGGGGCAAAAGAAGCCCCCATAGCAGTACCTTGAACCTGCCAGAAACATCTATCCTTGAAATAAAAAACATTATGGGTAAGTACCAATTCAGCCATACAAACCAGAAGAGCATTAAAACCTGGGCTATACATATTGACCCGATCAAGCCAATATTGTAAAGAAATAAGTCCCGCCCAATAGGGGATACTAGTGTATAAAGAGGTGACATCTAGAGTACATAAGAGCCAGCTCGGTTCTAGTTGCATATCAGATATAATGGCAAGGAGTTGTGTGGTATCCTGTATTCTGGCCTGTATCAGAGACAACAAAGGTTTAAGATAATGTGTAATAAACTCTGACAAGGGCTCAGTCAATGAGCCTCTACCAGAGACAATAGGTTGACCAGGCGGTCTATTGGGATCTTTATGGATCTTAGGCAAAAAGTAAATATATTATTGTCTGGGGTGATCGACCTTTAGATGATAACACGTATCATGAGTAATAATACCCTCCTCTTCTGCTAGATCCAAAAACTGATCAATGCCTTGTTTAAACTTCCTCGCTGGGTCAGTAGGCATTGCCATATAATGAACTTCATTTGACAGTTGTTGCTCTGCCTCTGCCTCATAATCCACCCAGTTCTGGACAACCACAGCCCCACCCTTGTCCGCCGGTAGAATGACAATATCATGATTATTAATAAGATGTTCAACACACAATCTTTCTTATGAATTAAGGTTATCTTTAATAATGTTATACTTGCCCAGATTTAAATGTAAATCCTTAAGGAGCTCATTCTGAAAGGCCTGTACTATGGGTGACATTGGTGGTTTAAACTGTGAAAGCCTGAATCTGAAAGATCTGAGGCCAGATTGTTCTACTTAGTCCCATTTCAAATACTGAAAAAATTATTTTAAATTAAGGGTACGACAAAAGCTGACAACATCACTTGCAAAATAATGCTCTGGAGCCCAAAAGCCTGGCACAAAACCCAATCCTTTATTTAACACCTGAAGTTGTTGCTCACTGAGTATAGCAGAAGAAATATTGTGTACATTATTCACTTCAACAATCAAACTGTGGTCATGTTCTGAAGAACCACCCCAAGATCCATAGCGTCTTTTATGTCCCCCCCCGCCTCATCTCTGTGCTCTGTGCATAAAGGGATCTCCCCTGTCAAATTATGCTCTAAATTGTTCCGCTTGCGAACTGGTGAAGCTCTGGTGTGGCCATCCTTTTAATCAGTATTTGATGATGAATCATCCCCATTGGTAGCAGACTCCCTACCTCTTTTTTTAAGTATAGACCTAGGTCGAAAACCCCTGGGCTTTCTGGAACTATGATCAAATGTAACAAATTTCACCCTGGGTCGCACCTCAAAAGGTTTGCCTCTATTATAATCACCTACATCACGAGTAAACTTTTTGATTTTCCTTTCCTTTAGTTCAGATTCTAGTTCCAATAAGTCCTTGTTAAGTTGTTCAATACAAATTTTATAACATGGAAGTGATGAAAAATGCACAAAATCCCTACTTAAACTCAAAACCTCACTGGTTTGTTCCTCCACCTACCTCTCATAATGGCTGGTCAAAATATTTACAAAATTCATGGAGGCCTGTTGTTATGCCTGCAACCATTGAGCCAAAAGAAGCTCATCCAGTTCGGCAACCATAGGCTGCAACCTTGTTCTTAATCCCCTAGGGGCAATTGTCCTGTGCTGATATGCCCGAAATAGCCTAAGATACCAAACATTCTTCCTTAATGTAATGAGATTTTTGGTTAGCTTTGTAAAGGCTAATTTGCATTCCTGAGTGGGGTCCTGAACAGAACCATTGACAACCTCATCTGACCCCAGGCCAAAAATACGCAAGTCCCCAGAGTCAGATGAGAGACCTTTGATAATAGTTGTCAAATCCATCACCAAACAAAAGTACCACAATAATTAATAAAAAAGAATTAGAAAATAAAATAAATTGAATAAATCCACTGTCCCTGTTAGTCACATAAAGGTACTGTTTGTGTGAGCCATCTCACACCATTACCCTCACAAATAATCCAAATCAATATACTGATTACTGTACCTCTTTTAGCCAACTGTTTGTTTGTGTCTTTCGGCTTTTCCCGGTTAGAGGTCGCCACAGCGGAACTCCGGTCCGCTAATGATTGGTAGTGGATTATTACATACCGGGTTACCAGCCCTGACACAACCTTCAACGAAAGCACGCCCCATTCACATATGCCTGCACACAGAAGATGCTCTAGCTGAGAATCGAACGGGACAACGTCTTGCTATGAGGCGACAAAGCTACCGCAGCACCACCACCCCAGTCTAAGACCTATAAATGGCCAACATGGGCACAATAGTAGCCAATGCACTACACCTCCAACAGAGTTCCCAGTTGCTCAATGTCTCTAATGGTATGGAAGTTAAACCTTCACAATGATATTTCAAATACTATCAGTGCTTTCAAACATTTCTATGAGCCAACTGGCTAAACATCTTCCTGCTACGTAACCCAAACGGCCAAAGGCAGACACTCAAATACTAGCCGAAACAGTGGATAATCCCAAATAAATATATGTTACCTGGTCAATGATGTGATGACAAAAAAATCAATGGTTCAATGCACTATACATGTGCAAATTAAAGTCTGAAATCAGACACCCCACTCAGAGACCCATAATTCCCTATTAAACATAATAACCAACCAAAAAATATCATCCATCAAGTTCCTACTACATATAAAAAAGAGCAACACTAAGAATAATAAAAAGAACCTTGTTGCATAATGGAGTCTCCCAATGATATTAAATTCAGGGCTCATCAGTATTAAAAAACAATTCAAATTGTGATTAGCCCAATAATTCAATATGACAAACCATATAGAGGCATAAAACATGTACCTAACATTATATCAGGGAATACATGCATTCTAAGCAAAATGGCTTGTTAATGACATGAACATATTCTCCTTTAAAGTAAACATACAAATGAGAAAAAATTCACCCATGCCATGATCCCGACCAGCATTATGGATTCACAGAAACAACTCTCCAAAATATGGAGTAATACAACCCATGTCCCTAATGAAAATATTTAAATGTTGAAGAACAGTCCAGATTTAAATATAAAACAAAAGTAATCATATGTCCATACAATATTGGAACCACCAGTCAAACCATTGAAATTCACAAACCCAAAGGTCTATCAGTTTTCAAGTCCATTAATCCCGATTGCACAAAGGGTCGTGAGAATTAAGAAACACATATACGATATCTCCTATGATGTGAACACCAGAACCTTGTAGTGTTAGGAAAATCACACCCACATCAAGATGGAAAGTTCATTGAAATACACAATCCCGATCCAAGGGAAATCCAAAACCAAAAAATTGGTTTACAGAATCAATCCTTAGCCCAGAGAATAAAGCTCGACCAAAATCCAATGGCCTAGATTGGTGGGTCCCTGAGATCAAAATGGAGAACCAGTTCCGCTATCCTCCGTTCGCCACAAAAACAAAAAAATATATAATGTCCCCAACAATATGGTGATGTGCTGGTAAAATCCAAAAAAATATGTAGAATCAAATGAAATGTCCAAATGATTAGTTTGTAAAAATATTCATTGACATAAAAGCTAGAACTCAACAAAAAAACATATGCCTGAATCGGTGAATCCTTAAATTCAAATGAAGAACCAATGTCACCATTCACAATTCTCCACAAAAAACAAAAATATGATGTTCTGCATTCAAATGTAATCGTTGTAAATGTATTCGGTTTGAGCAATTTTAGTTCGAAAAAAAGTTGCAAATACCTGCCAGGCTGCTTGTGACCAAAATACGTGTGACCCCACTGGGCAGATAACCACAGCAACGAAGCCTAAAATCCAACAGAAATTGAAAAGTGCACCCAATGTTATTCTTTGCCAATTTTTCACTGTACCATGTCAAAAATAAGTCCATACGAGACTGCTGCACACATTAACAATCCTCCCAATGGAGGATGGCCACACCAAGAACGCCACCAGCAGGAAACAGAAACTGCCAACGAAACACTGATACCTGCACGAATGGCAAGTGCACGGCTGTACCACATGAATGAAGCAACAACAAAAAATGCCAGGACTCTAGTGCAGCCCCCAGCAAAATGTATGTATTTCTTCATTCCTCCATAGAAAAATACCCCAGTGGGGTCATACCGGTTTCGGCAAGCACCTTCCTCAGTGACCACACTGCAAAAGTAATACATGGAAGACGCTGTTTAAACACATTAACTTATACCCAATACTGCAGTGCCCTCTAATGGATAAAAATATATTATATAACTGTGTTACAAAAAATATATTTAAATAATTAATATATAACAAAATTACTATATATGAAAAAAGTACAGTGAAAAAATGTGTATATATTTTTGGAGGTCCTTGCAACCTATAATATTCTTTTGCTAAGATTAGAATATTGCCTACCATTAAATGCCCTACTTTTACCACAAAACCCACATACTGCAAGTCACCAAAAAACAAAATCCTAAGGTTTATCATCTTCTCCCTTCCCAGTGAACATCATTGCTACACATTTCAAAAAATGGTTACCATTTACTACAGGAGACATTTTTTGTGGAAATGTCTGAGTTATAAACTTTTATATGAGAGTTGCTGTGCAACTTTTCAAAGTAAGTTTATGTTTCAATTTACCTTGTATTCATTTAGAAACAACATGGAAACTAAGTTACTGAGACTTCCCTTTAATTTTATTAAATTGTCCCTGAATCTTGTAGAAATGTATCTCAGAAAATTAGACAAAGTGAGAATAGTATCATTTAAAAAAAAAACAGCTAAAGGCAATGTTAGTACAGGAGCCTAAATGTAAGTGTTTCAAAGGTAGTGTTTTGTATGGATAGTTCTGCAATAGATTTCTTAAATATTTTCCATAGCAAATAATGTTTCATAAAGATGATCTTTGTATAAATTATACTGAATGCATTCCTAGTGTTAGCTAAATCCGTACATTCTAAGATATTACAGTTCTATTTGAATTTAATCAACTGCTGCACTTCTTTGCTTTAAAAGACGTGATTGTATTTCCCAAAAAGCGCTCAATCTGTAAATCTACCTATCTGCTGATTTCCTCTGTGTAAATCCAGCTAATCTATTTTCTAGCTGTAAAAGGCTGAAGCAGTTAATTTTGTTTTTATAAAAGAAAATTGTATTTTAGTTTTGCAGTTTGCACAAGTTCAGAGTTTGATACAAGTTAAAATACTAATATCAATAAAACACTATTCTGCTTATTTTGTGTTTCATGATCATATTTTGTCTGTTCTTTGTTTGCATTTAAAAGTTAGTATCCCACAATTCCATTGGAGAGGGTAGGATTACATATTTATGTATGCAAATTTATTTTAATCAGTATACAGATTTGTACCTATTTTTCATGGGCCTTTGTCCAGATTGTTGATGTTTCCAGGTTGAGAGATATGATAAACATATGTATGCACAGACTGATGCAGAGGTTAATGAGAAGGATATAGCAGGAATTGGAGGCAAAAATCAAAGTGGGAGGGTTGCTCTCTGATAAGCTGTGTCAGAACAGAGGAACTAGGCTGGGGTGTCCTCTTTCCCCTTTCTTATTTGCGTTATATTAAGAACCATTAGCAAAGAAAAAAGGGACTCAGAAATTTAATGATAATGGTATTCAAGAAAATTATTTTGTAATTGACAGAACCAGAAAAGGACATCTCAGTGTTGTGGAACATTCTGAGAAATGTCCACATTTCTTCAAGAGACAAAATTAATGAAGATAAAACAAAGGCTATAGCCCTAAACTATGCATCAGCACGTGACCTGGTTCAGTAATATCCAACATTTACAGAGACATGATAAAATGAAGTATTTAGGAGTGTGAGTTAAAACAAATTCTGTTATGGCAGCTAAGAATATATGGAAAGAGACTAAATAAAAGAGAAAACAAAAGCTGAGAAACTAGAAGCTCCAGCTTATGGTATAGACAGCAAGATACAAGCAGCAAAATGCTTTTACTTCCTTAAGTTTTGTATACAGGTCAGGCATATTTTTATCAACCAAAAGAGAACTTATGGATAGTAATCAATAAAGAGTTGAAGGATTTTATCTGGGTGGGGAAGAGGGTGAGTGTCAAGGTGGACAAGTTTACAACAGAACAAGGTGGTTTAGGATTAGCTGATTTGAAGGGATACTTTTGAGCTACATAGTTAAAGCTCTTATAGATAACACAAGCAGAAAACTACAATACAAAGTGGAAAGGGATGATGATGAAGCAGGGTGCTAATTCAAGAAATAATGAAAACGTGGGATTTTGGATGCAGATCATGAAGGGGAATAACAACAATCACAAAGAATATTATATTCATAAAGTAGCAGAAAAGTTACTAAAAACTAAGCTAACACTGGAAGGGAGAAAGTAGATTTTGCCAAAAGAGATGGCTGCAATGAGTACAGTGAATAGGCAAGAGAGTGCTGGAATTTACTGGAGGAAGTTGGCAAGGGAGCCAAGGTATTGGGAACAAATAATTAGAGAGGGGAAGATAAATGAATGGGAAAAAGCCAAGAAGGCATTTGGACTGCAGGCTAGACATTACCTTCCCTATCGAGGGCTGATTATCAGAGACCTGGCAAAGAGGAAGGAATAGGGGAATCCTGAAAGACCTGCACTGGTTGAGTTTTTAGTTGAATCTAGAACAGAAGCTGCTGTTAACAAAAGGAATAATTAGTAAGACATATTAAATATTGCATGATAACTATAAGAATCAATCAGATGAGTTCAGAAAATATTGGGAAAAGAGATTAAATAAGCAATTCACAGGGAAACAATTGGAGAATATATTTATGGCTGCCAACTATGCAACAAAATCTAGAAGACTTAGGATTTTTGTCTAGTTGTGTTTGCACAGATACTTTTCAACCCAGAGAAGACTCCAAATAATTTCTCCTCAGGTGGATGACAAATGCTGGAGGTGTAATGGGGAAGAACTGATGAATGATGGGAAATAGAACATTCACCCTGGGGATCACTCCAGTTGCTCTACTCAACAGAGGCACTGGGAACTAAGGTCAGATGGCATGATGCCAGGGTAATCCTATGGGCTAGGCTTGTAAAGGCTCCAGGGCCATTAGCCTAGTACACACATATGAACCTAAGAGGTACCTGGAAGCATATGTTCTTGAGTGTTATGAGGTGACAAACTTTAAAAATGCCCTATAGAGTACTCTGTCAGGAATAATGGGTGAGCAAATGAGTACAACTAAGGAAATTATTTTTTGAGATGGGATATATGATCTGAATTGCCTAGACACTGTAAAGCCTTGTTAAGTTTAATTCTGGCATTTATTTTTTTTAAAAAAAAGTTACTAGAAAATGGAAATCAAAGTCTAAACCAACTGAACTTGCAGTAGTGAATATTGTAACAGAGATAAAAGAACATGAAGTGGGATTTTTAGAAAATGGTAGGAGTAAATTGCATAAAACATGGAAATTGTAAAAATAATACATGCAGAATGACTGTTTTGGAGGAGGAATGAGGTTTAAGAGAAGGCAGCAATTGAACACTATATAATATTGGTTTAATTATACTGTATAGAACAATATATGTGATATATAATGTTTGCAAATGTAAACTTGTTAATATGGTTTGATTACTTTCATATAAATGTAAATTTGCTTACATCACAAGGTGTTAAAAAAAGAGATAATTAACTCAAGCTCCCTCATGTTCTTCCTGAAGGTAATGCTACTCAATGCTAGAAGTCTAAACCTCAAAATGCACTCTCTCGTGGGACTCCTAAAACTGGAGAACACTGATATCTGTGCAGTAACTGAGACCTGGTTCAAGACTCCAGAGAGCACCCCTGCAATACCAGGCTACAACTCCTACCACACTTTCCGGCCACCAAACCAGGACCGAAACACTAAAGGTAAAGGAGTGTCCATATTCACCAAGGATATTCACACCTCCAGGCTAGTTGACTAACACAATGCATCTGAAGTTCTCCAGTTGCAACTAACACTAAGACTGCAATCCAAATTGTAGCATGCTACAGATCCCCCACCATGCCCGAAAATTCTCACTACACCTTTCTAAACATAATGGAAAATATTAAGATGCAACCTAACACCCTAATCCTGGGTGATTTCAACTACCCTGCATTAACTGGGAAAACTACTCGGGTACCAACACCTTTTCCCAACGGTTCTTGGAATTCATAAATTCCAATGCCCTGGATCAACTAATCCATTGTCCCACCAGGGGCTTCAATATCCTAGACCTGGTCATTACCAACATGCGAGCTAGAACCTCCACACCAGTGGTCACCCCCTCATTGGTCAGGTCTGACCATAAGCAAATCACCCTTGACATCCACATCCCACCCCCACCACCCAGTAAGGAAACCTCTGTTAAAACTTCTCCAAAGCCAACTTCATGCTACTTAAGTCAGAAGTGACAAACTTCATGGCACCCATGCAGACGGGAGCTGAATGCTCGACTGCTGAATCCTACACTATGGCACTGTACGAGCACATCCACTCGTGCATGAATCGTGCTATCCCAAATAGAACCAAGACGCTCTCCTCCAAAAAAAGGAAGCCAATGTGTTGGTCCCCTGCCATAAACAAAATAAACAACAAACAACAGAAGGAAGAAAATGTTGCAGAAAAGAGGAAAATCCCAGGATGCAAAAAACTCCCTTACCAGCCTCAGTAAGAAGTTTAGATCCCTCATAAAATCTTCCAAACCTAGTTACGAAAATAAAATTGCTAAAGATTTCAAAGACAACCAAAATGCATTTTATAGTTATGTCAAGAATCTAAATGGCAATGCTCAGATATGCTCTGAGCTACAACAGAATGGCATTAAATATACTGATCCCAAGGATATTGCCAATATCCTGGCAGATCGATTTAGTGCCAACTTCACCCCCCTCTCACCCCCTAAAGGGCCCATCTCAATACCAAAAGATTGCCAAATTCTGGTAATTATGGCCAAACAGGTAGAAACCGCACTCTCCAAAGCTAAGAATACAGCATCCATGGGACCAGATGACATCCCGGGCTGTGTACTACATGAACTACAAAATGAACTGGCAACTCACCTAAGTGTCATGTTTAATCATAGCCTCCCCTCAGGCTTCGTGCCCACTGAGAGGCACACACCTACAGTTATTCCACTCCACAAGGAGGGATCCACCTTGGATCCTGGAAACTACTGTCCCATCAGTCTGACGAGCCTGATCTGCAAAGGCATGGAACGCATTATCATGGAACTTATAAACAAAGACATTGGCAACCTTCAAATACTGGACACCACCCAGTTTTGGTTCGTGAAGGACCGATCTTGTCTCCTGAACTTGATTGACTTCTTTGAATCAGTCTCCAGAGCTGTGGATGAGGGTAAGGCGGTCCACACAGCCTATCTGGACCTCGCCAAGGCCTTTGACACCATCCCCCAGTCTGGAATCATAGGTAAACTTACTAAGCTGGGCATAAATCCCTATGTCACTCGATGGGTTGCCAACTGGCTTACTGACAGAACCCAGTCTGTAAAAGTAGCCGACTCCAAATCCAGCTCCAGATAAGTGACAAGTGGAGTACTTCAGGCTTCAGTCCTGGGACCGCTCTTGTTTGGCATCTACTTCTCTGAAGTACAGGTCAACACTAAGGGACTCTGGCTAACAAAGTTCACAGATGACTGCAAACTGGGAGCCATTACTGAATCCCCAAATGATGTGGATATTCTACAAAAGGGCCTTACTGAAACAGATGCTTGGTGCCAAAGCCATGGGTTCAAGCTTAATGCTAAGAAATGTATAGTTATCCCCTTTGGGAAAAAACATGCACCCATCAGTTAACACATAGGTGGCAGTACACTAAACACCGAAAGTGTGTTGAGAGACTTAGGGACACAGGTGGACAGTGGTCTCGCCTTCAATAACCACATCGCCACAACAGTCAGGAAATCCTTCTATGTAGCACACCTCATCACTAAGGTGTTCATATTGATTTTAATAATGTTATTCATATGCATTAATTATTTAAGTGTGTTTAATATATTTAATTAGATAGCAGAGCATATATATTTCTGCATATTTTATGAGTGTAGCAATTGTTTAAAGAGGAGTTTTTATTATTATTATTTTTTCATGAAATTATACAATCATTGAATTTATTTGATATTGTATTTGTTTGTTTTTATTGTTTAATAGAATTGATTTAGTATCATTTTGTCCAATAGATATGTATTGATCTATTTATTGACTTTATTAGTTTATTTGAACGAGCACATATTTTCCTACATTTATAGCAGTAGATAGGTACTATGTTTTATATCATATTTATATTAATAGTTTTTATCTGCATATAAATTCATATATAGGCTGTACACATGATTGCCTACATGCTAGATAGTTTTAAACTATATATAAATGTATTTTTAGGTTTGTAAGCAGTTAACAAGATCGTATTTATTTCCTATAGCATGATACTGCATTTTATATTAGGAATCATGTATTTTATAAGCTGTTTCTTTAAAAGATCTGTTTCTTGATTGCCTAATTATTTAATTAATTATTTGATTGGGTTTAATTAAGTGGTTACTCAACTATATAAGCTTGCAGTATTTGACTTGATGCTATGGTCTGAGGAAGCGTATCTCTGAATACGCGAAAGCGCTTACCGTTTGTCTAATAAAATATACTGTATTTATTTATTTTGTGGTGAGTCCGAAGTTTTCTGTTACTATTTATCGTTTTATATTTACTGAGGACTCTCTAGCTGGTGTTGGATTTTCTTTTGGATACTTCTTTGGCTTTTAAAACTTACTCCAGCACACGAACATGGCAAATCCCAACATAGAATTGGATTACAACCCAGAACCGAGGATCTTTTCCAGTGAGGAACAATGGACTGCCATAACGGGACACTCACAGAATCCTTTATTGGCTCTGGATTTCAATGTACCTATCTCAGCACCTGCTGCTGAAACTATTGAAAATATTGAAACTTTTAACATCAAGGTAAAACAACTAGAAAATGACTTGTTTAAACTTCAACGTTTAATTTGGCAACGCAAGCACATGGAGGCTTGCCTTCATTTTCGGTTAATTCCTACAGGCATGCATATACTATGCATGCTGACCTATGGGGACAGTCATCCTGCTTTATTAAAAAAGTGGCAGGAAATTAATTTAGAGGCTGGTTATAAATATGTGCAACTTCGAATTGATTATTTCAGTCCCCTTGAGAGTCAATTGTTGGCTCAGGTCAGCTCACTTAACAAAGAAATTAAAGACAGTTTTCGTGAAGAGTTTTGTCAAAAAAGACTTGACTCCATGTATGGACAGGTAAATAATTATGCCTTAAGACTACAAAAAACTAAGCATCGAAAACTACAGCGCGATCATAGGGACTTTGCTACTGGCAATGTCTTTATTTGGCCGAGGAGAACAGACCGGGTTTCACAGGCTGAAAATCATATTCCAAATTCAGCGCCTCTTGAACGTACGCTTATTACGTTGAATCCAGTTGGGTCGTTATCTTCAGCCTCAGCCGTTGCTTCTACCACCGAAGTGTCTGATGAAGCGTTTACCACATGCTATTAGAACAGAGTGTGTTTTTGTGTGTATTAGTTTAGATCTGTTCTGCTGTGTTTTTGTGTGTAATGTATTATTATGGAGCTTTTCTCCCCGGGCCTCCACTGAAAACGGGCTTTCGGGCCCAGTGGACTTCCCCGGTTATCAAACTGGAAATAAATAATAAATAAATAAATAAAATTACCGAACCAGGAGGCAAATCGCAACTTAGGAACAACAAGAAACATGGGAGCTATATGCAAAACTGTTGCAGCAGATAACTCTCATTTTTTACTGCTTCCCATCAGGAAGACTGTCTTTCCACGGGATTGGGCAGACAGCTGGGAAAGGAAAAAATGCAAACTTTCAGGGGAAACTTTTGTACAGCAAAGGAGAAGGCAGACACCTTAGAGCCACTCTTTTTTAACATGTCAAGCTATGTACTTACGCCTTATGACATGAGCCTTTTAAATAAAGGGCTCTCTTTTGTCCCTTCACAGGGAAGTGATTTGGCAGATTTATTAACTGACATTCGCATGTTTGGCAGAGTAGTGGCTCTGAAACTTTATTTTAAATCTAAAATTTCAGAAACAGAGAATTCTACCTTATCAAAGATCCCCCAGCATAAGAAAAAAAATACTTTCTTTCCACCAATACCAGCTCATGTTGACTGCTTTATAAAAACCTGAGAGCAAGATTTATATGATTATTTTTATGAAGGTAAAAGGAAATGTGCTTATTTTAATATGACAGATAATGAGAAAAAATCTTTACATTATTTCATGAATGATCCCTCACTAATGTTGAGACCTGCTGACAAGGGAGGGGGCATTGTATTGTTCGACACAGAGCAATATGTACATCTTATGTCCACCATGTTAAATGATGATTCCACTTATTCCATGATAGATCAAGTGAAATTGTTGAAAATTATTAATTATGTTCATGATACACTGTATGATTTACTCATGTGTCGACAGATCACTAAAGAACTGTATGACTTTTTTTATAATGAGTATCCACAAACACCTGTGATTAAAGGACTACCTAAGATGCATAAAAAGGTCCCCCCCCCCACTACGACCCATTGTGTCAGGCAGTAAATGGTCTACTGAGAATATTTCCATCTATCTAGAAGATACACTAAGGCCAATAATATCAGAAATCCCAAGTATTCTAAAAGATACTTATGAACTCATAGAAATTATAGAATGTATGGACACTGAGTTAGTAAAAGACCAGCATTTGTTAATCACTATGGATGTTCAGAGTCTTTTTACCTGTATACCTAATGAAGAAGGGATACAATCAGTAAGGGAACTACTGCAGATATTTCCATCTTTTGATAGAGATAAGGAAATACATGCCAACTGTTAGAATTGGTGCATTACAACAATGTATTTAGCTTCAGGGGATGCCTATTCCTACAAGAGTCAGGAGTGGCTATGGGCACCCCCTGTGCTAATACATACGCCAATTTGGTTATGTACCAGTGGGAGGGACAATTTGTATTTAATCACCAGTGGTTTGGTAGAGTCCTACTGTACAGGCGTTTTGTGGATGATATTTTAATAGTTTGGGATGGCACCTTGGAAGAATTTAATTCATTTAAGGAATACCTTGAGTCAACAACAGATTTTTTAAGATTTACTGTTGAAGCATCCTATGATTCGGTGGACTTTCTAGATGTTACTTTGGACATTAGAGGGGGTAGATTGATACCAAAACTCCATAGAAAGGCATGCTGGAAAAACACTATATTGCAGTTTGATAGCATGCATCCACGTCAAACTTTTAGTGGCATAGCTAAAAGCCAGTTTCACAGAATTTTAAGATTATGTAAAGATAAAACTGACTTAACTCTAGAAGCTGACAGACTGGAAAAGATCTTCACTGATAGGGGCTATAATAAGGATCTTATCCAACATACTAGAGAGCAAATTTTGGGAGATGCTTCAATACAAGGTAGAGAGATTAAAACTGGAGTTTATGCAGGTACCTGCATCAAGAAGTATCCTAAGGAAACAACTGAAAGGCTGCATTTTTAACTACTTATACTAATGACTTTCTCTACATAAGAGATATTATTTTAAATAATTGGAAAATTTTGACCATAGATCCATCAACCTTAAAACTGGTAGGTAAAAGGCCACTGTTTGCATACAGAAACAACAGAAGTCTAAAAAGACTTCTATGTGATAGACTACCTGCTGAATTGTTAGTAAGTCAAATACAGCACATTAGGTATGGCACCTACCCATGCAATCATTGTAATTACTGTAAATATATCTCCAGGGAACAGTTGTTTATACATCCTATTATCAATTTTTCTTTTGCCCCCAGGTTTGAGGCCACCTGTGAGACAATAGGTTTAGTATATTTAGCAACATGTGAATCCTGCTCTGCTTTCTACGTTGGTCTCACCAAGAGAAAATTAAAAAACAGGATCTACAACCACCAATACGATATTAAAAATAAGAATGAACTAAATGCATTGGCTAGACATGTTTTGTCATATCCTAATCATTCTTTTGTTTTCAGGGTGCTACAAGTTGTAGAGCAGAGTAGAAGAGGCGGAGATTATATGAGCCTCTTAGAAACAAAAGAATTATATTGGATTTTTAAGCTGAGGGGGCATCATCCCCCAGGTTTAAATACATATGTCTCCCTGAGGTCACATCTTGCTTCACGTAGATAATATTTGTTATAGCCCAAGATCAAGTTTTAGGTTGAATTTAGATTTTTACTGACTATACAGTTTCATGTAGATACATATACATATATATTTTTATGCATAGATATTTAGCGTATATAACTGTATATGCACATTTATATATATATTTTGTACATATGTATACATTTTAAATACATATACGTATTTATTTATCATAGTTTCATATATTCTTGATAAGCAAAGTTCATATTGATTTTAATAATGTTATTCATATGCATTAATTATTTAAGTGTGTTTAATATATTTAATTAGATAGCAGAGCATATATATTTCTGCTTATTCTATGAGTGTAGGAATTGTTTAAAGAGGAGTTTTTATTATTATTATTTTTTCATGAAATTATACAATCATTGAATTTATTTGATATTGTATTTGTTTGTTTTTATTGTTTAATAGAATTGATTTAGTATCATTTTGTCCAATAGATATGTATTTATCTATTTATTGACTTTATTAGTTTATTTGAATGAACACATATTTTCCTACATTTATAGCAGTAGATAGGGTACTATGTTTTAAATCATATTTGTATTAATAGTTTTTATTTGTATATAAATTCATATATAGGCTGTACACATGATTGCCTACATGCTAGATAGTTTTAAACTATATATAAATGTATTTTTAGGTTTGTAAGCAGTTAACAAGATCGTATTTATTTCCTATAGCATGATACTGCATTTTATATTAGGAATCATGTATTTTATAAGCTGTTTCTTTAAAAGATCTGTTTCTTGATTGCCTAATTATTTAATTAATTATTTGATTGGGTTTAATTAAGTGGTTACTCAACTATATAAGCTTGCAGTATTTGACTTGATGTTATGGTCTGAGGAAGCGTATCTCTGAATACTCGAAAGCGCTTACCGTTTGTCTAATAAAATATACTGTATTTATTTATTTCGTGGTGAGTCCGACGTTTTCTGTTACTACTCATCACTAAGGGCTTTTCATCCAGAAAAAAGGAGGTCATTGTCCCACTGTACTCATCCCTCATTAGACTCATTATAGAGTACAATGCCCCGGTTGGTATGTACCTCGCAAGACATCTGCAACAGCTGGAAAGGCTGCAGAAATACCTCACTAAAAGAATCACAGGCCTAAAGCAGATGCCCTATGCTGACCAGCTAAAAAAATTCCACCTATACTCTGTGGCATATTGTCTACTCAGAGGCGATCTCTGCTTAACATACAAGGCCATGTCAAACCCTGAGCTGTTGGACATGCTCCACTTAAAGAAATCCCAATCCCTTAGAGCCACACGCTCCAAGGATCTAAACCTTGTCATCACAATGAACAAAACATGCTGGAGGGACAGGTTCCTGACCCAGAGACTCCACATACTCTGGAATAGACTGCCCATACATGTCAAGCAGAGCACCTCCTTGGCCTCTTCAAAAGGAACCTTGACAATTGAATGGGAGATAAGAAATTCGCCCCGGGTATTAAGTCAGTCGCCCTGCTAGACAGGGGTCCAGGGAAGTAAATATTGTGGGAAGAAATATCCGGGGAATTGTTTGGCTAGGCTTGTATAGGCCGAAGGGCTGATAGCCTAGTACCAACCTATGAACCCAAATGGTGTTCAGTTTTTGGCAGAAAGAGAGGGATAATTTAGCAAATCATCAGTATCCTTAGTCAGTGAGAGACCCTTCCATAAAAAGAGGTTATTAGATGGAGAACTGGTAAAAAGGAAAAGCATTTACCTTCCCTGTGATTTTCTGATGGAAGTATCTCAGATTAATTTTTCAGACGAAAGGAAAGGCTCAGAAAGAGACTGGAGAAAACGCATTCTGGAATATGTATCAGGAAAATGATACTCTTATCACCAGAATGTATCAGAGGAGGAGAGGAGAAAATGAAAGCAGAGGCAGAAGTGACAGGAGAAGTATGGGGCATATCCCATTATGGCTAGTAGATCAAAACTATACACTAGTAAAAATATCTGTGAGAAAATGAGCCTGGAACTGCAGCAGGAGACCCTATTTAGCACCTTCAGCCTCCTACTGCAAGGTGATCTGACACACATGGCATCAGAAACAAAAGACAGATAATTCTGATTGGTACTGGAAGCAGAAATGAGTGGCTACTGCCAGGCCTAGTCTAGAGTTTTTGTATGTGAAGAACTGTTAACACTGACAAGCAAGGACAAAACTGTCATACGGAAAGCAGTATAAGTAGAAAAACTTTTAAGCCATAGTCAAACCCCATCATTTGTCAATGGTAAAAACATCTCCCAAGTTAACTGCAAACATCAATGACAATCTCTTGGAAACCCAAAAACACAGGAACATAGACATGCTATAATACTTTTTATTGGACCAGTACAGGTTTTGGAATCCTGTGTTTTGCAACATAAACTTTGCAAAATGTGTTGGTCCCATAAAATATATATAACACCATATGCAGCAGTTAGCACTGTTGCCTCACAGCAAGAGGCTCTCTGGTTCAATTCCTGGCTGGGATGCCCTGTGTGTGGAGTCTGCATGTCCTCCCTGCTGTCACGTGGTTTTCTCTGGGTGCTCCAGTTTCCTCCCACATTCCAAATACATGCAGTAGATGGACTGGACACTCTAAACTGGCCATAGGTGAGAGTGTGTGTGCGAGTGAGTGGTACAGATGAACTATGTGGCAGGGCTAATCACCCGGTGGTGTAAACTTTGGCTCGAGATGATTGTCACTGTTGAAAGTGACACCCAGACCCAATGTGCAAAGTGGGAAAAAGGGGTTAAGGATAGATGGATGGATCTATTTTCCAGTGTCTTTGTGTTTTCTGTTAGTTGGCCAACACAACATTGTTTAAGTTTATCTATAATCTCTTAGAAGAAATATGGGAGGACATGTAGGCTATGTTAAGTTAAAAAAAAAAAAAAAAAAAAGGACTGGAGCGGCCTACCGTATAACAACATTGTGATATTAAACAGAAATTTTACAATATAAAAGATTTCAAAGTAAAAAAATGCACAGCAATGTTTATTAGATTACACAGTGCACTGATTCTACCAAGTGCAACATTTCAAAATGCCTGGCATAATATTTCATTTCACGAGATGCAGACTATAAAGACACGACTACTAGACATTTAATAGACAGTAGAACTAGAAATAGACCATTATCAAGAATAAACTAATAGTGAGCAGCAGGGAAGTAAAATAAGTTAGCCAGTATCAAAATAATACTTGCAATAAGTACATGCAGAGAAAAAAATTAAAGAGGGTTAGCTTAAAGGGCTATCAATTTGGAAGGTTACCGATACTTTTATTTACTTATTTATTTAACATTTGTTTAACACGGAAGTCTGACTGGGCAAGTCTGCCCATTTATTTTCAGTGGAGGCCCAGGCAGAAAAGCTTGACAAAACAACAACATAACAGTCAGTATTTTAAACAATAGTGAAACAATCAGAGAAATGATAGTAATAAATCACATAGCAACACCTATTATCACAGTTCAAGTTAGTAATAAAGCTAACAGGATCAATTAGTAACACATATTTTGGCAGTTACACTTAGTAACAAGAAATCATTTAGTGGAGTAGTGTCTCAGAGATACAATAGCTTAATATATAATGGAGTAGTGTCTCAGATATGCCTGTTTGGTAATGTAAATTATGTTTCATTCTGTTATACTTATAATCACATCAGTAAGCAAGTAGAGATATATTGAAAGTGGAGAGTAGGAGCGGAGATGGTGAGGATGGGAATACGTAAGGTATTCAGTTAGCACAGAGATATAGTGAAAGTGGAGAACAGGAAGAGAGGGTGAGGAGGGGAGAAATGGGTTCAAGCCTGGTAAGGAGCAGGAGCATAACCAGTTGTCATTTAGGTGGGACTTTAGCAGTTTTTTGAAGTGCATTTGGTTTGCTGTGTTTCATATGTTCTTGGGGGGGGGGGTTAGATGTCCATGATTTAGTTATGTAGTTAGAAAACAGTGAGTCTCCAAAGCTGTTAATGGATTTTGTAACTTCGAGTAGTAATTTTTTTTGAGGATCACAGAGTCCTGCTATTGATGTGGGTTTGTACTAGGTTCTGTAGGGATGGGCATTTGTCGGAAGGTAAACTATGGAATGGGCTATGGTAAGCTGGTTTAGGGTTAGCAGGTTGGGCAGCTCTAGCCATTTCAGTTGTTTCAGAGCAAGACAATGTTGGGTTCTGTGGGGCAGGTTAGCGGCAAATCTGGCTATCTTATGGTAGCATGATTCAAGTTTGTTTAAGTCTGATTTTTTTGAGGTTAGTAAATATAGGGGAAGCGTAGACTAAATTAGTAGTATGTGGATCCTGGCAATAGCTTGTCAGGAAGAGTTTGTTAAGAAAGGTTTTATTATGTAAAGAGAACTTAATTTAATGTAGGCCTTTTTGATGGCATGAGATACATATTTGTCAAATTTTAACTTATCTAGAATGATACCTAGTAGCATGTTTTCTGAGGTAGGTTTAATTAGAGTGTGACTGGATGAAGTGATTGTAACGTCATGGTGGAGGGAGTCTGTTTTGTGACATTGGTTAGGGAACAGCATTAGTTTGGTTTTGCTGGGATTAAGGATGAGCTGGTATTTTTCTAAGAAAGACTTGATGGCAGTAAAAGATTTTTGAGTATCGTCTTGTGGTTGTTTTAGGGTAGGTGCAGTGCAGATAACAGTGGAATCATCTGCATTTGTATGATGGAAGCAAGGTTAGTAGCTTTGGTAGGTTATTGGTCAGAACTGTGAAGAGCAAAGGCCCAGGAACTGAGCCTTGTGGAACATCTACTTTAATGAGAAGTGGGGAGGAGAGGTCATCTCGCCATCTGACTGACTGATAGCAGTCAGGTAATTCTGGAACCAAATGAGAGTGTTTTTAGATATGTCAAGTGATGCAAGCTCATGTAGGAGTTGTTCATGAAACACTGTGTCAAATGCCTTTGACATGTCGAGAAATATTGAGGCAACCATTTGGCCATTGTCTTTTAGTTGGTTAACAGCACTGGTGAATTTGAGGCATTCCGTGGTGGTACTATGGCCTGGTTGAAATCCGTGTTGTGCATGAGAAAGGAGCTTATTAGATAGTAGGTGTTGCATAAGTTGAGAGTGGATGCACTTTTCTAAGATTTTAGAAAGTGGGGATAGTATAGATAGTGGCCTACAGTTAGATAGTTCTAGAGAGGAGCCTCCTTTGTGGAGTGCGATTACGTAGGAGGTTTTCTAGATTTTAGGTACATACTTTCAATGAAGTGCTATTGATCAGTATTGAAGCTGAGTAGCAGATGACATCAGCTGCTAATTTGTGGTAGTCGTTCAGCAGCTTGTCAATGGCAAGGGTTGTGAGTATCAGTTGGCTTAGTAATTTCTTTACTGTACTTCTTTGGATGGGTTTAAGAGAGAGTGAGGTAGGTGAATTGGTAATAGTAGGAAGGGTGTTTTGTTTTTTATGACTGACAGGATGGAGTTTATGAAAAATGTGTTAAAGTGGGATGCTATGCTTTCTTCTGTGTTTTTGATATTCAGGGATGGGGGTGAGGTATGCCTGGATGGATAAGCTGATTGATGGAAGCCCAGAATTTTTGTGGGCTGTTTTGATGCTTGGACTGAATGTTTGTATACTACAGTTTTTTATCAGCTCTGATTTGCTTTTTGCAGACATTTCTTAGGTGGCAGTAGTTGAGAAGGAAAGGTTTTGATTTATTGGTTATACGTTGATTCCAGAGTTTGTCTCTTTGTTTTAGTAACTGCGTGGTTTCTTTATAGAGCCATGGACATTTGTTAGTTATTGTTCTTATGGGGGCAGGTGTGTTTAGAACAACAAGAAATATGTTACTGAAATAATCGATTGCTGCATCTTGTGGGAGGTATTTTAATGGGGAACAGTTACAGCTTAGTAGCATTTGTTTAAAGGTGTCTATGGAGACATTTTATTGTATTATGTATTTGCTTATATGATTTTGGTTTTCTGGGTGAGCTATGGTGTCTTAAAAAGAAGGTTAGTAGGTGGTCACTTAGGCTGTTAGGTAGACAGCCTGAAAAGAGGATTAGAGAGGGTTTGTTAGTTAGGGTCCAGTTGAGAATGGATTGTTTATTGCTAGTTTTGTCAATTCTAGTGGGTGACTGAATCAAGTGGGTGAAACCATGTAGGCTGATATGATTTGAGGGGTTATCTGATGAGTATGCTTGCCAATCTGTATTGAAATCATTAACTAGTTTAGTTTCTTGGCTAAATGCGACTAAGGCCCATGAGCGAAGGTTTTCTATTTTGGAGGGGTTATTTGGTGGTATTATACAGCTAATAAGATGATATGTTTCCAGTTATTGATTTTTACACATGATGCTAAGAATTCTGTGTTATCAATATCTAGGATGTTTGCCTGCAGTTTTTTCAAAATTAAGAGTGTCTTTATATAGAACTGCTACTCTTCCACCTTTTTTGTTATCATGTCTTGTATGAGAATATTGTAGCCAGGGGGAATGATTTCATTATTGTTTATGTGGGGTTTAAGCCAGTACGGCAATGTCAGGACTGTATAGTGATAGGGTGGCATGGAGTTTATGTATTTTGTTTAAGAGCCTTCTGATGTTTATATTTATGTAGAGCTGTCAGAGTTCTTTTTCGTTATGTTGGATAGTAGAGGTGATGTTTGATTTACTGTTGGTTTGGGGGAGTTGTTTGTGATGTCTGTGTTTTGTTGGGAGAGAGTAGGGCCAGGGTTTGGGTATATGCGTATGTCCTCATATAAATGAAGATCAGTTTTTTACTTGTACATGGCAGGAAATCTTTTGGGGGTATAGGTGGTTGTTTTAGTGGTATTAATGAGGGGTTAGCATGGTGGAGGTATCTCTATGGGAATAGTTCAATACTTGTGGAGCTGTAAATGTGGTGTGCTATGTCGAAGTGAGAGAGGTCAGACAGATGTGGGTTTGCTAAAGGGTAGGTCGGGGATTTTATGTAGATTATGGGAGGGTTGTTAGGGAGAGAGCAGTTAGTAATAATTGGATGAATAATATGTGTAAGAGAAACATGTTTGAGTATTGGGTTTTAGGAGGGGGGGTTAGTAGAGAATGGAGTGGTGGTATGAGTAGTGAGGTGATGAGAACAGGATATAGTTGAGGCTTTGAGAAGCTGGTGAAGGAATAGATGCAGGTTGGGATGATAATATACAATTATGAGGTGGAGCACAGTGATAAGTTGAGGATGTGTGGGGGGTTTGGTTTGTTTAGGATAAATGTAAGTGATGTGGGGTGGGTGGAATGGGGGTAGGGTAGGGAGCAGAGTTAGCCCGAGTGGAGAGATGGTGAAAGGAGTGGGCAAGTGTGAGTTCCAAGTGTGCACGCAGTGAACACAAAACTATCAGCCAAGTTCAGATAAGTTCAGATCAAATAAATATATATATATATATATATATATATATATATATATATATATATATATATATATATGTATGTATATACATACACACACATACACACAGACACACACACATATACATATAAAATCTTTTTCAGCAGCAGAACAGCACAAAAAAGGAGGCTGGTAGAAGGTGTTTAAAACACACTGATATGCTCTTAAATGACAGTAGTGAGATATTACAGGCAAATTATGAGCAAGTGGGGATAAACATCCAAATAGAATAGCTTGTAGATACTTAACACAAAAAACAGAAAGAAAGATCTTTGGGTAATAGGGAGTATTTCAGAAAAGAATGGTATGTTCTATAGTCTGCACTGTCAATAAATTAATTTTGCTTACTACTCTTTGCAGACAAACTTAGATATAGACGTTCTCTAATGTAAAAAAAGTGTAAATGCTTTGAAATATGAACCGGTTAATTGGTTTCAGGGATTTCAGGGGTAAGAAGGTAAATTAGCCTGTATGCCACCTTTTATGAATCAGGCAAATGAATTACTGCAGATACAGAAATCTGGACACTAAATGGAAAATAAATCAGCAGGAATAATGTATTAAGATGCTTTAAAAAGACTGGACATTACAAAGAGCAAGGGCTAGCACTATTAAGCCTAGACTCCTGATCACTAGATGCTCAGCTACTTACCTCCAGAATTGGGAACAAAAACAAAAGTAATTAGGGACAAAGATCTCAAATCAGAGACTTTTTTAATTAAGCAATGTTAACTTAGAAAGTTGACAGAATAAGATGACTTCAATTTGAGTCCATTTGATAAAGTAAAAGACAGCTGTCACTGTAATAATTGTCATTAATTGTTGATTGTAATCAGCATCTTCTGAGAAATTCATGGATTTTAGAAGGGACGGAGCAAACTTTCAATTCAAAATCAGGGACACCCAGAGGCACCACAAGCTGTTGAAGGCTGGGGGCTGGCTGGGGGGGGGGGGGGTCACTTAGTGATCTAAAAAGGGCAATTTTTTAAAACTATCTACTACCACAACACAGGTTCACTTGGGGGACATTTAAGCTTAGCCAGTTTATTTCCTTTTTGGTGCTTGAATTAACATTTCCTAATTGGTCCTACTGATCCCTCGGCTGACAATTGTATATTACTCCTAGTGAACTACCTCTATCTATTAGTGGCACGAGGGGCAATCCTGCAGTATATTTTCTATTACCCATCTTTAGATCCAAGCTTAATATGAATATGGACAGGGATGAGTTTTCTGAAACAGTGGTAGCCTCTGTGATATATATCCATCTCTTCACAACAGATACCTTATCTTTAGATACCTGGACTGAGTATTTCTGATGCCATTTGACTTGCTGATGTTTAGTAGGTCCATCAGTATTAGGTGTGAGGATGCCTTGTTTGATAGACACAGATCACCTCTAAGCACTCTGCAGGATACTGAGTATAGTGATACATCTTTGAGGTGGTCCATGCAAGACCTACTGTTTAGAACTTGTATCTTTTTAGTAAGGTATCTCTGTGGGTATTCCAATTGTTGCATGCATCTGGACAAATACCTGCCAAAGTGGGCATTACACAACATTATACAAAATGACTGTAAAAGGCTTTGTAAAGGGGGACAATAACATTACTAGATCTAGTCGTAATCAATTTGTTTATAAGCTGTGTGATATAGAAAGTCTTTCTTAGGAATCTGGGGACATGTTGGTGAAAAGTTAGGTCACTGTACACAAAAGTTCCCAAATGCCAAATAACAGGGTCACTTCTCAGGGAGTATTGCCAATTTGGCAGTTCCCTGGGGTAGATGACATCAAAAAGATACAATAATGTATTTTTTGGAGTTTAGTTTCAATTCATGATTCTGTCACCAGTTATTCTTTGGGACAAACCTTCCTGCATGATGGTTAAGTCATTTGGGGATTCAATAATTGCTCCTAGCTTGCAGTCATCTCAAACTTAGTTGGCCAAAGCCCTTTGGCATTTCATTTTACTTTTGAGATGTGTTTACCAAACAGAAAAAGTCTCAACACCGAATCCTGGGTGACTCCATTGGTGACTGGTCTCTTTCTAGAGGTAACTTCCTCTATTTTGATCTCCTGCATCATGTGAGCAAGCTGGCAATTCAGCTAGTGATGTAAGTGTGTACTATACCTGAGTAGGCAATTGTGTCACAAGGCTTGGCCAGATCAAGGTAATGTGGTGTGAAATGTTTTACCTTCATCCACTGCTTTGGCGTATGTTTGACTGCCCCTGATTTTGTGTCATATTTTTGGTCTGTTCCTCATAATGTGTGTGATTTTCTGGCACATGTATGAAGACTGGAAAACTTAATAATAGACAGTTAAGTTTCAGACTTCTAGAGTTCATATCCTTCAGAAAATGCAAGCTAATCCAAAACCTGTTAATCTTACAACAAAGCATATTAGAACAATGTTATATTTAAAAATTGTCCCTGATTCTGGACCTTCGATCTTTATACTGACCCATTACGTTTTTGGCTTTATCCCTTGAGCTATGAGGTTTTGAAGTTTAAATAAAAACTGTGAGCAAAAGCTGTTTATCACTTTCAGGCTTGACCTATTGCATTTTTTTTTCATTTGCTCAATTAAATAAAAAAGTGCAACTTGAAAAATAACAATAATAAATTAACTGAAGCCTTACAGTCAGGCAAGAAGCTTTAATAACCTTTTTATAAGCAGAATAAAAATCACAGTATTTTTATTGTTCTTTTAAACAAATTAATGTTTCTGGCATTACTTTAAAATTTTAACAAAACTGGGTTCAACTTGCGTTAATGAAAAAAGTGAGTTAAGGGCAAGGAAAAAATTGTATTAACTTCTGAAAACACAGTGACAGCAAAGTTATTCCAATTGCTTGCTTGCATTAAGTCTTATTTTATCATCACCTTCATCACCATCATTTTCACCGTTGTTACTTCATAAATGACTGCCCAGAATGTAGCTGAGTGGGCTGCTGCCACTTCAGTTGAGGTCCAAAATCCACAAAAGTGCACTGACATGCTCAGCAATATGACTGTTATTAATTATTATTAATTATTAAATAATAGTGAAAACCATAAACTATCAGAAGTTGGAATGAAACAAGAAAGTGTCAGTTGTAAAAATAATAACCACTTTCATTCTGTGTTTGACAATAAAGGAAAGAAAGCGCTTATTTTTTACAACTGACACTTCACAGTTTCATTCCAACTTCTGATCACTTTATAGTAAATAATAGTGCAAAATAACAGAGTTGATCATGGTTAAATGGGGCCCTAGGCAGTGTAATAGACTGAGCCCTCACCAGAGCAGCCCCTCTTGTAGCAACCTCCTACCGCTCCAGCAGCAGCCCCCCACCCTGCCACTCCAGTGTTCCATTACTTAGCTATTTCTCCTCAGTTACCATAAACACTGTTCAAACCTGTCAGCATGCATGCTGATTTCTTATTTATTTCTACAATGATTACAGATATTGAAATAAAATAGCACAAACACTGATAGCCATTTGCTAAACAAGCAATACAGTCTTGCAATGAAAACAGACTTAGCATGAGCAGTAAATTTCTCTGCCCTTGAAATTCACATTCATTGAAATGACATGAAAACCCACAATCATTTTGCATCTGGCCAGTCGTGGTCCAAGCTTATCTCTGGACTGTTTAAAAAACATAGGCTCCTTACACATTTTTAGGGCCATGCATACATGTATGCGATCTTTGATTCACCTTCCTGATTGTATTAAATTATATTTCTTGTATAATACAGCACACTTGTTAGAGCATGTTTTAAATTTGTTTTGAGCATTTTTCCAGTAAGCAATGAAACAAAATTTGTGAACCAATAATGACAAAACTGCACAATTCAGAACATTTTCATCATAAAAGTCTACTCAAGCTTCTGTCATTACAGTCCACCAGTATCAGTAAATATGCACAATCTCTGCAGAAGTAAAAGCCATCTAAACAATTCCACATTAAAAGGATCTGTAACTAATGAAGAGGTCACTGCTAGCAAACAACTTTATATTTCATTGTTTCATCTACAAATAAAAGTGCTTGTTGCCCTGAAGAATTGCCTATGTTACATTTAAAAAAAAACAATATGCTAGTGATATTGCAACAGGGAATGGATGGCAAACTGATAACAGGTTCATAGTTACAAGGTAACTCCTCCAAAGGAGGACATTCACAGAACTACATCATCCGATGCTTTTAAAGTACAGCACAGTACGGTATCAGCAATCCATCTGTTGTACTATGGGAGTAGAACCCACAGCCTTCTGTATCAAAAGTAAGTATACTACCTGCTGTGCTATTAACAATGCAAACATCCTTGGCATAAGCAGCACTAAACATCTCTTCTCCTGGGGTCTATATTATAATAGCGAAAATCCCTTTAAGTGAACATGAAAACACCGACACGTATTGCGCGAACCGCGAATATGCCAAATGTACTAAACTGCGAAATACAAAAAGTCGAATCCCCATAGTCGGCCAACTCCACCTCCCACTACATACTGCCTACCCAAACAAAATAAATAAACCACATACATACACTAACCAAAACCCTACTTCTAACCCTAAGTAAAGCACCAAAACCCTACGTCTAACCCTACACTAAACCTTACATACATTACTATCTATGCACTTACCTTAACCCGCACTCTAAGCCTAAGGTCCATAACTATCACACACTTACCCTACAGCGATATAACAAAACAAAACAAATAATCCACATACATACATTTAACAAAATCTTAATTCTAACCCTACACTAAACCTTACATACATTACCTATCTATGCACTTACCTTAACCCGCACCCTAACCCTAAGGTCCATAACTATCGCACACTTACCTTACGGTGATGTACCGCAGATGGGCCAACCATGACACTTCGACTTTTTGAATTTCGTGGTTTAGTACGTTCGACATAATCGTGGTTCGTGCAATACGTGTCTGTGTTTTCGCGTTCGCTTAAAAGGATTTTCGGTATTATAATATAGACCCCTTCCCCTGAAGCTCTCAGCTCCTTGTAAAATCCACTTGACACTCAACCAAATCTCTCAACTTTGCAGTACAAGAAATCTGGAAAAAAGACCAAATTTATTGAGGGGAGGGGGACAAAACCAGGGACACATTTTAAACATTGCTTGTATAATCTTAGAAAGTTGCTAGAATAGTGTTTTGTGTTAAAATGTGTTTCCTGAAAAATAGGAAGACTGAAACTTAAAGGGCTATCATTACTTAGTGAATTCAGTTCTCAGTGATTTACCAGAAAACCACAAATTTTAAGAGGAACAGACGAAAAATATGAGCCAAATATTCTGTGAAAATCTGGACAGTTGAAAGCTATGGACTGAACTCCTTGAATCACAAGTGGTGGTGGTATGGGTAGAGAATTCAGGCTCTTGGTTCTTGTACCCAAGGTACAGGGTTTGAGCCTGAGTAACACTAACCACCAAATATACCTTACCAGGGCATTTTACACACGCGTGCGCACATCTGGTCTGGCAGCAATAAAAACAGGAACCAGGAAAAATACTCAGGTAGCAGGAACTAGGAAATATAGTCGGGCAGCAACAAATGTGATTGGGCAGAAAACTTTCCTTACCTGCTGCTCGACTCTGGTCTGGCAGCAATAAGAAAACACACAAATTCCCTGAATAAGCACGACTCTGGTCTGGCAGCAATAAGAAAACAGACTCTGGCAGCAGAATAAGCATGACAAAAACAGGAACCAGGAAAAACTCTCGGGCACCAACAAATGTGATTGGCCAGAAAACTCTCCTTACCTGGAAGCGGGAAAACACTCAGGCAACAACTGGAAAAGGTGATCGGACTGGACAGAAAACTCTCCTTACCTGGAAGCTGGAAAACACTCAGGCAACAACTGGAAAACTGTCCTTAAAAGCTGTACAGTATTTTAAATTGCAGATGGAAAGGAACACACACACAGACATATGGGACCATTCTAAAGAAGAACGACGCATGGGTCCTCCTTAAAGAAGATGCTGCTACCATGCAGTTTATTTTTTTAATTATTGAAGCCTCGTGGCCATGGTACACCTCTCGCCACGGGGGTCCTAGGTAATTTCCTATGTCACTTAGTGCTGAGATCAGGCTAGCCATTCATTTTTAGTTTTTTTCCCCAAGAGACAAGATGGTCTTACAGCTGTAAAAGTGGAGAGGCATTCCCCCCTCACCCTATGGTTCCGATGTCCTTGGGGACACCCCTGAAAATCAGACAGACAGATGTTCTTGATCCATAACAATCATACTTTTCTCTTGGGAAATGTGTTCATAGGCATGTGCTCCTCTAACCATTAATTCTAGCAATGCTCTTTTCTATTTCTTAATTCCACCTCTGAAACATGACAAACAGAAAGGTCCATTTTTAGTTTCAAAGGATAGAAGTAAATGGGGCTGTTAAATAAATGGCACTGGTGGAAGCTAGGTGGTACTATGCAAAGGTGAAAAGCAGAAAAGGAAAACCTGGTGGGAGTCAATTTTTTGCAATGGCTACAAAAAGGAGATTTGGACAGTCAAAACTGTGGGACATTATGAATGTTGCAGCAAGCATATCAATTAATCTTGGCACAGAGGTTTGAACAAACGCAGTTACTGCAATTAATTTAGTTGTACACATGGCAAATGAAGGAGGAGATCCTAGTTGTCTGACCAGTTTCAGAAATCCTTTTAAAGTATTTAACCATTGGAGATAATGGTGCGGCTTAAAAGAAGGACAAATACTTAACAAAAATATTTACCAGCAGCAACCAATCTACGTGGGATGAATGCATTTCAGCATTTGATCGTTAAAAAATAAACAGAAAGTGTTTTACGTTCTTTAAAATGAAGAAATATCTGTTCTACAAGCTTGACTGATAACGATGTTAGCAATAAAACACAATTAAAAGATATAGTTTGCCAGATCAACAAATATTTCATAAGTTCACAGGCTGGTACTAGGCTATCAGCCCTAGGGCCTATACAAGACTAACCATAACAATTCCTTGGCTATTTCTTCCCACAATATTTACTTCCCTGGACCCCTGTCTAGCAGATTTCTTCCCACAATATTTACTTCCCTGGACCCCTGTCTAGCAGGGCGACTGACATGATCCCTGGGGTAAATTTCCTATCTCCCATCCAGTCGTCAAGGTTTCTTTTGAACAGGGCCAAGGGGGCACTCGGCTTGACATGTATGGGCAGTGTATTCCAGATTATGGGGAGTCTTTGGGTCAGGAACCTATCCCTCCAGAATGTTTTGTTCATTGTGATGACAAGGTTTAAGTCCCTGGTGTGTGTGGCTCTGATGGATTGGGATTTCTTTAAGTGTTGCATGCCCAACAGCTCTGGGTTTGACATGGCCTTGTATGTTAAGCACAGATTGCCTCTGAGTAGATGATATGTGACAGAATATAGCTGGAATTGTTTTAGTCGGTCAGCATAGGGCATCTGCTTTAGGCCTGTGATTCTTTTAGTGAGGTGTTTCTTTGGCCTTTCCAGTTGTTGCAGATGTCTTGTGAAGTACATACCAAACTGTAATCTATGATGGGTCTAAGAGGGATGAGTACAGTGGGACAATGACCTCCTTTTTTCTGGATGAAAAGCCCTTAGTGATGAGGTGTGTCACATAGAAGGATTTCCTGATTGTTGTGGCGATGTGGTTATCGAAGGTGCGGCCACTGTCCACCTGTGCTCCTAAGTCTCTTATCACACTTTCGGTGTTTAGTGTACTGCCACCTATGTGGTAATTCATGGGTACATGGTTTTTCCCAAAGGGGATAACTATACACTTCTTGGCATTGAGCTTGAAATGTAATAGATCCTGCTTTCAGACAAATGGCAATGCTACCAGCTCTGCATGAAGGTCTCAGGCAGTTCAAAACTAAGGGCTGCTCTATTTAAAATCTTTCTCGGTCACCTCTTTGTTCTAGTATTGTTGGCAGTGGACCAGATTAGCACCTCTCCTTTTTGTAATCTGCAATCAATCCAATGCAGTCATGACTGTTAGGTTTAGATAATGTTGTAGTAATATTTCATCACATTCCTTTTATGAATCCTGTGTACGTATTTTTTCTGAAAGGAAGAGAAGCTATGCACTTTGCAAAATGGAAATCCTTAATGACCATAAAACAACTAGAACAATACCAAAGAGGAAACCCTGCGAATAAGAAACATATAGCAGATCACAACAGTATACTTAGGATACTTCAAACTACAGCTCCTGTTCTATCTCATGCTATCTTACAGGAATCAGACACTGCACCTGATTGATGCCTTGCCAGTTTCAGAACAACAGCAGATATGTCAGTAGCTTCTGTGACTGTGTTTTATTCATGTTTATATACCAGAAACTGTTGCACAGTACTAAACATGTCCACAGTGTAGACAGTCTAATGCCAAAATACACAGCTGATGGTACACCACAGACTTAATAAAATCATGCCCACAAACTCTGCAATTTCAGACTCAGATATTAGTTGTAATAATGAGTAAAACGCTTAACAGGTACAACCCAACAGTCCATGCTTCTACTGAGGCATGCAATACTGCTTGTGGACCCAGGAAGTGCAGAAAATGTGCTAGCAGTTACCCAGGGCTGGGAAAAAACATTGTCAAAAATATGTTGTCACTGATATAATCAATGATGGACAACAATACATCTGCCACATAATTCATCAAGGCATGTTCACAAGGTATGATCAGATCTCCAGCCAGCAAACTGGAAAATTAAGATTTTCTAAGCAACACATCACCCTGGACTATACGAAGATAGACATTATTGAGGTATCTCTGAATGTGTGTATCAGTCAGCTATGTACCTTGCATCGAGCAGCATTTTACCTTCACCAAGGATGATGCCATAATACGAATAAAATATGATGAACTTTAATAATTCGCTTAGTTTCTGGTGTCATTCCAGGGAATACAATATTTGTCAGCATGGAAGGACATGGTTAACAAACAATGTTGCTTTGCAAGGGATAGTCTGCACCTGTTTCCCCTAGGCTTCTGAATATTGGCTAAAACCTTATCCACACCGCTAGAGCCTTTTTAGGTGATGCCAAACTGAAAAATCTATCAATATAGCAAATAAAACCCAAAGAAACCTTAATGTGTTATGGCTCAATGCCAGGAACATAAACAAGATACTCAACATCCTACAAGCTCTCCTTGCTCTAGAAAATATAGACATCTGTGCTTACCGAGACATTTTTAAAGCCGCAGAAAGTACTCTGGCAGTGCAGTGCTTCAGTGCCTTCCACACATTTACACCATCAGATTCACAGACAGAGGATAAAGGTGAAGGAGTTTTGATCTAACTTAACGAGTATACCTCTAGGTTTGTTAAACAGGATGATGCCATGGAACCTTTCCACATGCAGATCACCATAGACAAAGTCCCATGCCATATCCTAGCAAGCTATAAGTCACCTTCTATGTCCCAAGAAACCCATAGCTCATACTTAGACCTACTGGAGACACTCACCATACAAACAAATACCTGCTCAAGAGGGACTTTAACAACCCCACTATAGACTAGGAAACATGCACTGCCTCAAACTTGCAGGCACAAAGATTCCTGGACTTTATTTAAACACAAACACAATTGACTAGATAGTGTGCACACCCACTAGAGGTTCTAACACACTGGACCTGCTACTTTCCAATATAGGAGAGGACTGCACCCCCCCCCCCATATTGTTACATCCTTAGTGGTGAGGTTGGATCAAAAAGCTGTCTCCTTTGAAATACAAATTAACTTAGTAACCACAGCAAACCCTGTAACAGGAACTATTATGAAGCAAACTACCTCCTATTAAGTGATCAATGCCCCTCCTAATCCAGAGATCACAGGAACCTATGTTGAATTATTCATAGTGATGTTGTACATCCATTTAATGGTTGTATACAGACTGCTGTACCCACCAAAACTAACTCACAAACCTCACTAGTGGAATCCCAACCTAAATAGGTTATACAAAAAGGAAAATTATCATGGATAAAATCAGGAAATTAACTCTCATAATAATAAGAGTTCTCTTATTAAACAGGAAACTAAAAAGCCTAATTAAGTCCAATAAGGCCAGTTATGAGATCAAGATAGCTTCAGAAGAAAAAGACAACCACAAGACCTTCTGCAGCTATGTCTAAAACATCAAAGACAACACACACAGCAGTGTGCCAAAGTGGTGATCAATGGTACCACTTTCTCCGAGTACAGTGACATAGCAAACCTGCTGGTTGACAAATTCATCTGAAACTTCATGCCCCACTTCCCTCTGCAACCCCCCCATAAAATAATTACCAGCATAACCTCTCAACTATCAACAGGGAACAGGTCTTGGCAGTGATCGCTAAAGCCAAAAACACAGCCTCTGTGGGCCACGACAATATTCCAGGATGCCTCCTAAACAGCCTGAAATATGAACTGTTGCGACCACTTGGGTCACTTTATAACTACAGTATCAAAACAGGTTAAGTACCGTGTGAATGGAGGACTGCAATGGTTATCTCTTTCCACAAGTGTGAGCCATCAACCGGCCCTGGAAACTACAGGCTGATTAGTCTGACTAGTCTTACATACAAAGCCATGGAACAAATTATCATGGAAATGATCAACAAAGACACAGGCAATCTTCAGATACTGGACCCAACATGGTTTACCTTTGTCAAGAGAAGGTCATGCCTACTAAACTTGGTGGACTTCCTTGAGAAGGTGAGCAAGGCAATAGGTGAGGGGAACCTGATGCATACCACCTATCTGGACTTGACTAAGGCATTTAATACAATACCTGACTTGGGTACTGTTGAAAAACTCACTGAACTGGGCATTAACCCATACATAACTCACTAGACAGCCATTTGACTCGCAAACAAAATTCAGGAAGTCAGGATTGGTGAGGCCACCTCCACCAAGAGACTGATCATCAGCAGGGTATCTCAAGGCTCCATGCTAGGCCTCTCTTTGACATCTACTTCTTGGAAGTCAAAGTTAATGTCAAGGGACTTTGGCTGACTATGTTTGCAGATTACTGCAATTAGGAGTTATCATAGATTCTTTCAAGAGAGTTTGACAGATAAATCACTAGTGCCAACATCACAGTTTAAAACTCAATGCCAAAACTTGCATTATAGTACCTTTTGGAAAATTGGCCATCCGGGAGAATTAAGTCATCAATAAGACACCCCTAAAAGTTGAACTAGTAGTCAGGGATCTGGGAACATGTGTAGATAAACCAAGAACCAAAAACAGAAACCAAGTAGATAATCCTAGAGGATCCTCAAACACAGACCAGGTGATGAATGGACCAGTCTAAGTAGTGCCAACAAAGCAGTTTTTATTTAGCATTTTCATCTGTCTATAACATCAGACTTCATCAGAATAATATACAAACCAATACACTTCACAATATATACCTTAAAAAAAATCATATGATATTTAAAACGCAATGACATTAAACAATAAAAATGAATTAGTAAATAGCTAACTGAAACAAGTGTGACCATAAAAGGACTTCCCCCAAAGTCTTCCCTTAAAAAAGATATGAACGTAATTTTAAATAACTCCCAATGCTGATGTTTTCATTTAGGCCAGGAACTGCGTGGGCATTAAGCTGTATTTGCCAACATAGTTCCTTAAATTCCATCCTATCTTCCCAGAGACCTCCCTGTATATCTTTTCTTATTCTTTCGAAGACTACAAACTTAAAGTGATGCATAGCATGTTTTTCTATATGTTTATATAAAACATTCGTAATGTTCTTATTTTTTTATATCTCTGTTATGTTCGTATATTTTCTCTCTCAAATGCCAAATGGTCTTTCCTATATAAAAACAGTCTCATTGACAGCATAATGCTGCATAGACTACCCCAACTGTGTTACAACAATAATTACTTCTAAAGGTGATTTTGAACCTATTTATTCTAATTTTGTCAGTCTCTAAGATGTAAACACATTGTGAACAAAAAACACATTTTTTCATCTTTCCTTTTGTATAGTCGCTGTCAATCGATCTTTCTAACATGTTTTTTATGGTCGATTCCCTCTTAAAAACAAAGTGTGGTACCTGCCCTATCTTGCTCAATATTTCTTCACAACTACCAAAAATTTGCCATTTCTTCTTTACAATGTTACAAATTTCTAAATGGTCTAAACTAAACTTAGTAACAAAGGAACACGAATAAGTGTCTTTTTCCTGCTGTTTTGTGTTAACAGAAATAACAGAACATTGTTCTTTTCTGTTATTTAAAATAGGTGTAATAATCCCATTATTTCTTTTCTTATCAACTTCTTGGCAAACGTGGTCTAATAATTTTTGTAGATAGTCTCTTTCCAGAAACATATTTTTCAACTTGTTACTCTGTTCAGCAGAAACATTATCTTTGGTAATCATCCAGGCTAGTCTGACAAACTGTCCTTTCACTATACCTTTTTTGACATGTTCCGGGTGGTGACTACTATAATGCAATAAACTGCTACAATATGTCGGTTTTCTATATATATTACTCGTAAAACAACCTATTTCGTCATCTTTGTAGATCTCCACATCCAAATAACTAATTTTATTGTTGTTATAATTGTGAGTATAGTAGTAGTACTGTTGATGCATTGCAAAAACTCTTCAATATCTGCACTCTCCCCTGCCCAAACAAAAAAAAAACAAATCATCTAAATAATGTGTATATAGTTTCCATTTGGCCAGGTAAGGTGAATTAAACAAAAATTTCTTTTCTCACATTAACATAATTATATTAGCAAAAATGGGGGAACAGATGGCCCCCATTGCTACCCGTCTTCTGTAAAAAATATTGTCCTTCAAAATAAACAAAATTATGCCTTAGAACTGTTTCCATAAAAGTCAACAAAACATCTACTTCACTGTTGCTAAATGAACAATATTCAAACAAAAATTCTTGAAACCATTCAATTCCCATAGAATGTGAAATTACATTAAACAAATTAGTCACATCCACCATAAGAAAAGAGTCATTACTATTGTAGTCTAAATTATTGAATTTCTTTAAAAAATGCCAAGAATCAATACAAATATGTTCTTGGTTTTTAAGTACCTCTTTTAATTTGATGTCAATGTATTTCCCTAGTGAATGTATTTTAGAGCCCAAAGCATTAACAATAGGCGGTGGTGGGTCTTTTCTATCCTTGTGCATTTTAGGAATCCCGAAAATGCTAGGTACCCTAGGATATTTAGTATGTAAAAATTCAACAGTTTCATGCTCCAGTTGACCCTGGTCCTCCATATCTTTCACTAAAAGATCAATTTTTTAATATGAAAAGTTGACCATATTAAGTGATGCTTCTTCATAAAGGGAACTATCCAACAGAAAAACATTCATTCTATTAACATAATCTTGTTTGTCCATTATGATAACTCCACCTCCCCCTGTCGGGTTTCATGACCCAGAGTGTTTTATCTTTACAAAAAAATAAAAGTAGTGCTTGTTCACTGTCAGATAGGTTGTCATTTAATGCCTGTTCTGCTTCTGTTAATCAGTGCCCTAAAATCAAAATCGCACATATTTTCAAATGTAAGCAACATATTAGCAGGAGTTGGATTAAATACACTTTTCCTTCTTAACAATCCAAAGGAATCATTGTACCCTGTGTTGTTAAACATTAACCTAAAGTTTAAATTTCTGACCAACATTTTTATGTCAAGAGTCAATTCAACAATATTAGAGCATTTGGTAGGTACAAAAGAAAAACCCTTACTAAACAGGTTCACAGTATTTATATCAAGATTCCACTCAGTAAAATCATAAACACAAAGGTCACCTTCAGCATTGTAAACGCAGTTCGGGTAGTCACCCAAAATGTCTTCGGTTAGCTCGTCTTTGCTTAGTACTGCTTCATTGCCAAAGATAATATTGTTTAACTCCATCTCCTTTGCTGTTTCCTGCCCTGCCACTGTGAATGAGTTTGTTGCCCCGTGTTCCGATGGTTCCACTGTTGTCTCTGAGGGCCGTTGCATGTTTGATTCCGAATCCTTATTGAGTGTCTCAGTGGTGGCAGCCCTAAAGGGGCTGGTTCAGAGGAAACCCCAATGTCTACGTCATCGTTTTCAGTTCTTTCAGCAAAGGTATCTACATCAAAGGAATGGCTAAAAGGCGCTGGTTTTGGATAAGCTACTCCTTCTGAGTAAGCTTTACAGTCCCTTTCATATTTTTTAAGCTTACGGTTGTGCACTTCCCCTGAAATTCTGTCCACTTTCTCTATAACATTTTTGTAGTTTTGCATAGAACATGAAAAAAGAAGGTCTTCATGCAAGGTTTTATTTAGTTCAATTAATTCTCGGTTCAACACATTAATTACTGGCAGATTGTGTTTAATCAGAACTTTCATCAGTTCACAACCTTGCCTATCGAAAAGATCTAACAGTTCTCTGTGTAGTTGGGAAAAAGCAACTAGTCCATTAGGAAATTTCCAGCTTCTAAGCCCTTTCAGCACTCTTCAAATGGAAACTATATGCACGTTATTTAGATGATTTGTGTTTTGTTTGGGCAGGGGAGAGTGCAGATATTGAAGAGTTTTTGCAATGCATCAACAGTACTACTACTTTTTTAAAATGTACTCACAATTATATCAACAATAAAATTAGTTATTTGGATGTGGAAATCAACAAAGATGACGAAATAGGTTGTTTTACGAGTAATATATCTAGAAAAACGACATATTGTAACAGTTTATTGCACTACAGTAGTCACCACTACATGTCAAAAAAGGTATAGTGAAAGGATAGTTTGTCAGACTAGCCCGGATGATTACCAAAGATAATGTTTTTGTTGAACAGAGTAACAAGTTGAAGAATATGTTTCTGGAAAGAGACTATCCACAAAAATTATTAAATCAAGTTTGCCAAGAAGTTGATAAGAAAAGAAATAATGGGATTATTACATCTATTTTAAATAACAGAAAAGAACAATGTTCTGTTATTTCTGCTATCACAAAACAGCAGGAAAAAGAAACTTATTCATGTTCTTTTGTTACTAAGTTTAGTTTAGACCATTTGGAAATTTGTAACATTGTAAAGACGAACTGGCAAATTTTTGGTAGTTGCAAAGAAATACTGAGCAAGATAGGGCAGGTACCACACTTTGTTTTTAGGAGGGGATCAACTATAAAAAACATGTCAGAAAGATCGATTGACAGCCACAACACAAAAGGAAAGATGAAAACATTTGTTTTGTTCACAATGTGTTTACATCTTAGAGACTGACAAAATTAGAATAAATAGGTTCAAAATCACCCTTAGAAGTAATTATTGCTGTAACACAGTCGGGGTAGTCTATGCAGCATTATGCTGTCAGTGTGACTGTTTTTATATAAGAAAGACCATTAGGCATTTGAGAGAGAGAATATACGAACATAAGAGATACAAAAAATAAGAACATTACGAATGCTTTATATAAACATACAGAAAAACATGCTACGCACCACTTTCAGTTTGTAGTCTTAGAAAGAATAAGAAAAGATATACAGGGAGGTCCATGGGAAGATAGGCTGGAATTTAAGGAACTATGTTGGCAAATACAGCTTAATGCCCATGCAGTTCCCGGCCTAAACGAAAACATCAGCATTGGGAGTTATTTAAAATTACGTTCATATCTTTTTTAAGGGAAGACATTGGGGGAAGTCTTTTTATGGTCACACTTGTTTCAGTTAGCTATTTACTAATTCATTTTTATTGTTTAATGTCATTGCGTTTTAAATATCATGTGATTTTTTTTAAGGGATATATTGTGAAGTGAATAGGTTTGCATATTATTCTGATGAAGTCTGATGTTATAGACAGACGAAAGTGCTAAATAAAGACTGCTTTGTTGGCACTACTTAGACTAGTCCGTTCATCACCTGGTCTGTGTTTGTGGTGCCTCCTACATATGTAGATAGTAATCTGGCCTTTGAACAAGGCATGGTTAATGTAGTAGGAAAATCATTCTATGTTGCCCAGCTTATAAGTTACGGTATGGTATCCAAGTCCAAAAAAGTCATAGTGCCACTTTATTCAACTTTCATCAGACAAATTACTGAGTATAATAGCCCCTACAGCGTACACCTGAAGAAACATATGCAGCAGTATGCACACCAAGAAAGGTTCCTTACCAACAGAATCCAGGACATAAATACAGTGTTCTATATGGATCACCTAAAACCTCTGTCTCTCTACTTAGTTTCCTACAGATCACTGAGAGGTGATGTATGCCTGACATACAAGGCATCCTTAAATCCAGCTCTGGTGGACCTTCCGTAAAATGAATAGCATCAGAATTACTATGCCTAAGAATCTACATTTTGCTTGCGACAGAATAATCTCCCCATCCATGTGAAGCAAAGTCCCTCCCTAACCCTGTTCAAGTGTAACTATGACCAAGGGATGGGAAATTGGAAACTCTCCCTGGGTCTGGACACCCAAATCACTGATGGATAGAGGCAGACAGTATGCTATGTCCTAAGTAACATAGCCCCTCCATATAATCCCTAGCAACTTCCTAAGTAACATATTCCCTCCTGATATAAACATCCAAGATACAAGGAACACAACTGAGTGGAGTGGCTAGGTTTATAAAGGCCCTAGTGGTTGTTAGCCAAGTAGACATCTACGAACCACAGTAATACAGTAAGAGACAAACAAACTCTCATTGGATGATTTTGTGTCTGCTCATCTACGCAAGTGCACTTGAAGCAAAAGTCTGTGAGCAAAGATGCTGAATATAGCAACTTCACTGTCCATATATTAAGATTTTACTGTATGATGTGTGCTTAGAGTAAATACATTACAGATGGCAAGTATTTTGAAGGGCATTTTTAGAGAATGAAAAATAATAAAGTTTTAAGATACAGCAGTACAGGTTCAGAAATGGATCACACTCATGACCCGAAGAAAATTAAAAGAGGCAGCCCTCTAAGACTGTGATATCACTGAATGTTTAATTCTCCAAAGGACCAAGGAAATAACAAAAAAATAAATAAATAAGTGAAGGGAGAATAACTATCAAGCGAGTGGATGACTGAGTTCAAAACATGAGCTTGGCCATGGCTTCATGTTTAAACATACGCCGATGGGCATGGACAATAGCTATTTGAGGGACTGTATATCCAGGGGTATAGTACCAAAAGGTCTGAGAATGTATAAATTCCCAAACAATGTTGTGGAGGGATCAACCTTTCATCAAGAATTATTACAAATATTTGACTGAAGCGGCCAGGATGTGATGAGAGTTTTGATAAAGGAGAATGAGAGGCTTATGCATGAATTATATAAGGATATTGATTATTTGAACAAATTGATGACTAATGACTTAATGTTCAATATAGAGGGTGAGAAAAGGAAATATTTTATGATCAAACAATATGTTGAGGATAAATGTGATGTTATTTACAAAAGAAAGTGTGGAAAAATTGATAGGGACCTAAGGGAATACCAAATGAAAAAAGCATACCCATTCCCTAAAAAAGACACCTTTTACCGTATACATTTTAAAGACAATCATGAGCAAAATAGGGTTATGTCTTTGCAACATAACAGGGAGCCCCAAGTTTGGGGTGCCGAATCTCGTGAGGCAAACTGTGAATTTAATGGGGGAAGGGAACAGGACATGATGGGACATGATGACTTCCCCGACATTAGGAGGTCTGATAGAGTAAAAGAAAAATCATTGGTCCAATATTTTCAGAGTGGTCCCCCGAACAGCAGGAGACAATAATGGAAGTAAGCAGTGGAGGGGGACAGGAAGTAATATGGGTAGATAAGGACATTGTAGTGGATGGTCCACATTATAGTTTGAATGACTTTAGTATTTATAATTATAGTGGTGAAGAAATTACTTTAAACCACATTTCTTTATTTTCTAAAGGATTCAAATTTATTCCTACCACTATGGGAAATATAGTGGACACCTTAATGGACCTAAACTTGTTTTTAAGAAAGAAAAATTTGGAAATTTTATTTCAAGGACAGCAAACGTTTAATCAGAGTATGGAGGTTAAGAAGCCTAGTTTATTCAGTCCACCTCTGCATCCCCAGTTAAGAAACTTTGAGTTGCAAGTGGAAAAGGAGGTCAGAAGGGAAGTTACATACCAAAAGAAAAAATATAATCTTAACCAAGCTGAATTTGGGTTACTTAGATCATTACAGGAAAATAGATACATTAGGGTGATGCAACCTGATAAAGGAGGTGGGGTGGTCTTGATGGATAGTACATTATATTTCAGTAAGATGATGGATATTCTGAACGATACCGTAAGATATACTAGGGTATCAAGGAATTAAATAAATTTGGCCTATCGCAAAATAGATTTCATATTAAAGGATATGTTGGAGGATGAATTTATTAATTTGGATACCTATAAATATTTAACAGTAGAAAAACCCAGGATTCCTGCTATATTTGGGATCCCGAAAGTACACACAAATACTGAGGATCCCCCTCTTGAGACCTATTGTGGCTGCCAATGGATCAAAAACATACCCTTTGACTAAGTTTTTGGACTCTAGGTTAAAAAATATATGGGTGAACACGAATGGTATACTTAAAGATTCCTGGTATTTTTTAAGGAGTACAGGTAAGGATATGTACTCGGATACTATTATTTTTGTAACCTTGGACATACAGGATCTATTTAATGTAATACCACATGATGTGGGCTTTGAATGGTTTCAGGAAGCCATCAATCAATTTGGAAACATAGACCACAACACCTTTCTGCTATATACGGAGTTAATGGATCTGATACTAGAGCAGAATTTTTATTTTTTGAAGGCAAATTTTTTAAGCAGAAACAAGGGGTGGCAATGGGGGCATGTTGGGCCCCCACGTATGCCAACATAGTTCTGATGATGTGGGAACAAAAGTTCATCTTTCAGTCTGCATATGAACAATACTGGATATATTACAAGCGATATTTAGATGATATCTGTATATTTTAGAAGGGCAGTGAGGACAAATGAATGGATTTTATCCAGTATTTGAATCAGACCACAGGATTTTTGAGGTTCACCTACCATATTTCATATGATGAGATTAATTTCTTGGATGTCGCTATTAGAAAAGATCCCTTAAAGGAAGAGTTTATCTCAGGGATATATAGGAAGGACACTTTTTCAAACTCCTACCTGTATTTTTCTAGTTTTCACCCCTTTAAGCAGAAGAGGAGTATTGTCAAGGGCCAGTTCATACGTAGTTGTAGGATGACATCAAGAGATGATGAGTATGAACAGGAGAGTCAGAATGTCAAGGATATGCTTCTGGCCAGGAAATATCCTATTACCCTATTAGAAGAGGTTATGACGGAGGTGAAACAAGGAAGAACTGCCAGATTTGCCCCCATTTTAGAATTAGGGAGAGGGGGACATATAGGGCAAGTTATACCAATCTCTGAACAGGAGGAAAGTATTGGGGAAGGGACCCAGATGACCCTGAATAATGAAAAGAATTTCACTAGCAACTATGTGATTTATTACAATCAGAACACGAAAAAAGTTAAAAATATTGTAACACAACATTGGGGTAGGTTTAGCAGCTATTCGGAATTGGATATGTTGTTCAAAAATCCATTAAAATTTACTTATAAGAAAGGCAAAAACCTCAAAGAGTTGCTGAAAAACAACTATAAGGGACAGAAGGGATGAAAACACGGGACCTACAAGTGTGGGTCTTGTCCCCAATGTTCATATATTCTTAGGCAGGACTCGGTGTACATTAAGAATAGACAATATTTGATTAAAAGTGTTAGTTTTTCTAACTGTAATAGTGCAGGACTTGTATAGTTAGGTCTTTGTAAGACGTGTGAGGCATTTTATATAGGTAAAACTACATGAAAATTTAAAAGGAGAATATATGAACATTTAAATGCCACTAGAACAAAGGACAGTAACAATGCATTATACAAACATAGTTTATTATGCGCCAAGGCTCAGTTTTTTTTTGTAATTGAAATGGTGCACCAGGATTCTAGGGGGGGGGGGGCGTGAGAGAACAGAATATAAGTAAGAGAGATATATTGGCAATTACTCTTGGAAGCTAATAAACCCCTCAGGCTCAATGAACACACTTCTATTACTCCCATATTGAGAATGAGGGCTGCTAAATTATAGAAGGGTATAAGTAAATTTAGTTTTATGTCCTGTGAAGTAATACATTTTTCATTCATCTTTTATAATTTTTTATTGTTTCTGTCCATTATTGTCAATACTTGCACATTAATTGTAGTTGTTTTTTATATTTTTCATACTTTCTAATGTATTTTACAAATATACATATACTTTTTTTAGTAAATATCTATTTTTTTTTAGATTACTATGGCTATTTATTAGAAAGGGTTATTTACTTGAACAAGAGCACTGATTTAAGTTTCTCATTTGCTTTTCAAAAAAAGTATTTTAAATATGTATGGCTTTTATATTAGCATAAGTATGGTTATTATGGTATTTTAAGGGGGAAGTTGATGGAATTGATTACATATGCTAAGAAATTATTCAATTAAATGTTTAGGGGAGGGTATATAAGCTGCCTTAACTGATGAGTCTGTTTTTACATCTGAAGAAGTCAGTGGATGAAAACGCTGTTAATTTTGGTTGGCGTTTATGCATTAAAACTGTTTGTGGCTGCTATACCTTTGCACAGTGATTATTTCGGCACCTCCTATTGGTACCTTTTTGTGACTGATACCTGTTTCTTGGTTAAGGTACCTGATCTGTTTTTGTTTTTTTGGCTAAATGTTTACATTACAAATGTCTCCTCAAAATGTATGTTGTTGCTCTTCTGCTCCTAAACAGACCTAGTTTTTGAAGTGTGGCTGTTATAGAAACCCCAGGCTGAATGGTCAGAGTTGAAAAGTCATTTAGCTAGTGATATATGCTGCAGGGTAAAAATAAATGCCTGACACTGTGGCTCTACCCAGTGCTACACAAAACTGGCTAGAAAGATGACTAGGTGCTCAAACATCTTTTCCATCCCTAAAATCATGAGTTCAGAACTTTCATTTTTACTGACTTCATAGGTGCATAGGTGAGTATAAGGCTATGATCCTTGACAAGACATTTTATACCTAGACATGCTTCCTGTTGGTCACCCAGCTGTGTTATCCCACAGATGTTCAACTATCCATACTACAACTACGTTGAAATACTTCTCATCTGTAGTGGATTATTTTATTTGAGTCTCACCTCCAGTCTATCAAGGGTCTCTACTGTAAGGTAGGGTTTATGCACTGCCTCTCTTCAATACAAGAACAGGGATCAGTCCTATGGTAAATTTCATATTTCTTATCCACTGGTCCAAATTACCCTTAAATAGGGTCATGGAAAGGCCTTATTTTATGTACATGTGGAGTCTGTTCCATAGTAGTGGTATCATCTAGAATATGTACCTGTCCCTACAGGCTGCTCTGTTTAAGTTGCAGAGGAGGTTGAGGTCTATGGACTGTGTATTTCTAATACCATTTGACTTGAGGATGTGCAGTAGATTCAACAGTGCTGGGTCTGTGTATGCCTTATAAGTCAGGCATAGGTCACCTCTTAGTAAGCTATATGAGACTTAGTACAATGACAGGGCTTTGAGGTGGTCCATGCAGGTCATGTGCCTTAGATATTCTATTATTTTTGTAAGAAACATTTATGGACATTCCAGTTGTTGCAAGGGCATGGAGAAGCACATGCCGAAGTGGATGCTGTACTCTATGATGGGCCAAATGAGAGATGAGTAAAGTGGGAAAATGACCTGTCTGGGCCTAAATACTATCCTTTTATTTATAAGCTGCACAATATAGAAATACTTCTTCACATCTTTGGACACATGTTCAAAAGCTAAGTCACTGTCAATGTAACTGCCCAAATTCCCTGACTATTGGGTTTACTCTTGGGGCATATTGTCACAATAATGCACCTTTTGGAAGTTAATTTTAGTCCATGACTATGACACCAGTTATCTGTTTGAGACAAACTCTTCTGTAGAAGAGCTGAGTCTTAGGAAAATTCAATGACTGCTCCCACTACTCTTGGGGCATATTGTCACAATAATGCACCTTTTGGAAGTTAATTTTAGTCCATGACTATGACACCAGTTATCTGTTTGAGACAAACTCTTCTGTAGAAGAGTTGAGTCTTGGGAAAATTCAATGACTGCTCCCAGTTTACAGTCAACCACAAATCTGGTAAACAATAAGCACTTAATGTTTGCTTTTACTTCTAAGAAGTAGGTGCCAAATAACAGGAGCCCTAGAAAAGAGCCTCGTGGGACCCCGTTCATGACGGGTCTTTATTTGAGGTGGCAAGCTGTATCCTAACTTCCTGTATCCTATTTGAAAGACAGTTTCCAGGTCATCTGGTGACATAGGGGTTTATTCCTAGGTAAGAACCTTATTCACAATACATGAGTGGGGTACTGTGTCAAAGGCCTTGGCCAGGCCAAGGTAGAAAGTGTGTACTGTCTTCACTTCATCCATCCCTTTGGTGACCTTTTTCTAAAAGGTCCACTAGGTTGAGCAGACAAGACCTGCCCTTTAGAAATGTAAACTGTGATGGGTTCATTACATCCTTATTGAATAGTTCCATAAGTCTTTTTATGGCTTTACATATGAGGCTGGTCAGACTTATGCGATGGTAATTGCCTGAGTCAGCTGTTGGCCCTTCCTTGTGCAGGGTTATGCCTGTTGCTGATCTCCATTCACTTGGTACACAGGCAGTTTGGAAGCTGAAGTTGAAAACTATTGCTAGGGGCATAGAAATATCTTGTTTCATGCTATTTAGGATACATCCTAGGATGTTATCAGGGCCTGTAGAACCTGTACTTTTGGCTTTCAAGAGACTGTCTGGTTCACCTCCTCCATCACCCCCCCCCCCCCCCCAGTAAAGAGGAAGAAGAAAAAAAATGCCCAAAAAAGAAAGCAACATTCTAATTCTTTCTCCTCTTCCTACAGGTATAAATGAAAACAAGTGATGACAGCCACTGCAACAATTCTCCCCAGTCACTGACACCTAAAAGGACATACCGAACCGAAATGATGTCAGCAAAAAACTCAAGTTCAAAAGTATGAGTTCAGAGTACAGGAATGAATGAGAAACCACAGCATCTTGCACTCTTAAGAACTAGGAAAGGTGTTTGATGAAAGACGATGGAATATGCTCATCCAGGCCATGTTCTGGGTTCCTGAATGAGCAAGGTTAAAGCCAGAAAAGGTCTAATTTGTCACATATATAAACTTGTAGAGTGCAAAAACTCGCAATTCAGTTCAAGGAACAAGTTAAGTAATAAAACCAATCTTGAAAGATGTGAGAACTGCATCCCTGGTTCAGGGCAAGGAGCTATCAGTTCTCTCCTCTCATGAAAAGGATCCAGTTACAAAGGTAGTACATCATTATCAAAGGTTTGTTTAAAACCATTGAAAAAATGTGCAGTGTTCAGGTCGCAAATCACTCATAGTCCTGCTGTGGAAAACATTGAAACAAGTAACAGGAAACGGACCGTGTACAAATGAAAAGTACATATTGTAAAGGAAAAGGTTTTCAAATAACCATTTTCAATCCTGGAAAATATGAAAGGTACTAAATTTAACAGCAATGGCAAATCTTTGAATCAAAAGAAGAAAGCTTCATCGTCTCAAATTTGATGTAAACCATAAAGAAGGAAAATGATTGCTGGGGTGGTGGTAACTAGTGACGGGGAGAGAAGTGCTGGTCAATCTGTAAGTAACTGGCCATAAATCACCTTTCAGAGTAATGATATCCCAAAACTCAGTTTATTCTTCTGTCAGAATTTAAAGCTATAATTTCACACAAAGGTTTGTCACATCTTGCAATAGACCTACTTAATGAGTGACAAAGATGTGAGATAGCTCTGAGACAGAGAGAGAGATGGAAGAGAGAGACTATGCACACCCCAAAAAAAAAAACTATATATTTAATTAGTCCTCATGGTCTAATTCCAGCACTTACAAGTAAACGCTACACAACACCCACCCCACTGTTAATCACTGCTTAATTAAACTCTAATTATAAAAGGTTATCTTCTTGTTTTCGTTTTTTTCAGCCAGCAAATATATGGTATTTCATATGCTTTTAAAACTGCCTTACTTTTGACAGCTTCCAAATTTTCACTGAAAATACGGCTTCTGATCTAAAACCTGTCTAACAGAAAAGGATAAATGGCTCTTTTCCTGAACGAGCAAAGTAGTTTCAGTCTAGAAGTTGAAATGATGGTGATTTATGCATGGTACAGAAAGCATTACTGTGGTTTAACCCTCACTTTTTTCTAAACACTTTCTTTTTTGAACAGCAACAGCTTTGTCTTCTCAGAGAAATATAGTTTAAAATGAAAACTAAAGGAACCATGCTGTAATTCCTTTGTTTCAAACTTCCTGAGATATGTCACTTAAATTAAGTATATGTGGCTATCTCTGATGACAGCTGTTAGCTGAAACAAAAGCAATAACCTTCCTGTCTTAGAGGTTGCAAAAGCTTCGGTATGTAGCAAGTCAGGAAGGCACAACAATCTCAAAAAATCAGCAGAAGGCAGATAACAGGAACAAGGGCTAAAAAATTGAGATACGTTCTCTATAATGAAAAAGTAGAATCCAAACTATGCCATAACTCAAAGACGGAAAAGTTTTTTAAGTACTTTCTTGCTGTTAAGGTACATATCTACTATGACATTTGAGACATTATTGTAACGGCTGGAAGAAGCATGACAGGGATGAAATCATTTTCTAATTTTTTAAGAACAGTTTTCCTTTATTTGATTTTTTTTTCTGGCACCAGAAATGTTTTTAAGCAACATTTTCAAAATAGTTTTTTAACCTGCAACTTTAAATGACAGCTCTGTAACAAGACTATCTGACTTGCACTATTACTAAAATGCAGAAAGAGAAAACTAATTTTACAGGCTTACTCTTGATATTGATATGTGAATTATTAAAATAGATAGTTGTCAAAACTTCTTATTCAAGACCTGCATCATATATCACTTTGCATTCTTACTAAAATTAAAAAAAACAAACAGGATTTAATTTGGTATTCATAGGTTCCTAGGTGTGTACTAGGCTACTGGCCCTGGAGCCTTTACAAGCCTAGCCCATAGGATTACCCTGGCATCCTGCCACCCGACCTTAGTTCCCAGTGCCTCTGTCGAGTAAAGCCACTGAAGTGATCCCTGGGGTGAATTTTCTATTTCCCATCTACTCATCAAGATTTCTCTTAAAGAGGGTCAGTGAGGTGCTCTGCTTGACATGTATGGGAAGTCTATTCTATAGCATGGGCAGTCTCTGGGTTATGAACCTGTCCCTCTGGCATGTTCTGTTGATTGTGGTAATGAGGTTGAGGTCTCTGGAGCGTGTGGTGCAGAGGGATTGGGATTTCTTTAGATGCAGCATTTCTAACAGAGCTGGGTCAGACATGGCTTTGTAAGTCAAGCAGAGATCGTCTCTAAGTAGGCGATATGAGACAGAGAATAGTTGGAGCTTTTTGAGTCTGTCCATATAGGACAAATGTTTAAGGCCTAGTATCCTCTTTGTGAGGTGCTTTTGCGGCCTCTCCAGTTGTTGCAGGTGTTTAGTGAGATACATGCCAAATGGGGCATTGTACTCAATGATTGGCCTAATGAGGGAACAGTAGAGGGAGACAATGACCTCTTTCTTCCTGGATCCAAATGCCTAAGTAATGAAATGTGCCACATAGAAGGACTTTCTGACCACAGTGGCAATGTGATGATCAAAAGAGAGGTTGCTGTCAACCTGTGTTCCCAGATATCTTATAACGCCTTCTGTGTTCAGCGGACTACCATCGATGTGGTAATTCATGGGAACCAGGTTTTTCCCAAAGGGGATGACGACACATTTTTGGCATTGAGCTTAACGCTACGGTACTGACACCGGTCGTTGGTCTCAGTGAGGCCTTTCTGTAGGATGGCAACATCACTTTGGGAGTTAATAATAGCTCTCAACTTGCAATCGTCTGAGAACTTTGTCAGCCAGAGTCCCTTCGTGTTGGCCTGGACTTCAGAGAAGTAGATACCAAACAGGAGGGTCCCAGGACCGAACCCTGTGGGACTCCACTTTTGACTGGTCAGCAGTCTGACTTGGAGTCAGCTACTTTCACACCGTGGGTTCTACCTGTGACCCAGTTTGCAACCCACCTAGTGATATAGGGATTGATGCCTAGCTTAGTGAGTTTTTCTATGATTCCTGAGTGGGGAATGGTATCAATGGCCTTGGCCAGATCAAGGTAGGCTGTATGAACCACCTTGTCTTCATCCACAATGTATTCCTTGTTTAAATCACAGTTTATCACGTTAAAACAGGAGATGAGCGCTTTTATATGTCAGACATTTTGTTGCATTTACTAGAACTCCCCCTGTGCCCTTCTGAGACATAAGAAGCTACTGACGTAAACAAAAAAATTAGGAATCTTTAGACTCCTCCTGTCTGTTTTATCGACAACACCATGCAATACATTTTCTGTCTACATATTCTTTGGATTGAAATATGTAAGTTATGACATACCTCATTACAGTGTTCACACTTGCAAATTCTGTGGGCATTCTATAGATATTACTAGCATAAAAGAGCAGCTCATTAAATCATTTGAAGCTGCTTTTTTATTTTTAAAACACAGTAGTTTTACTCTAACTGGTTTCCCTTATCAGCTATTTGACCACCATCTCATTTTCATAGATTGTTACTAGGATAATGACCATTAGGGCCCTTACAAGCCTAGCTGCGCATTTGCATCAATGTGTGTCATGGGCATTTGTATGGGGGGGGGGACATGTAAGTAGGGAGGTAACCACAGATTAGATAGGGGGGGTGTTATCATCATCAACCCCTTTTTCCCCATTTTCTGCATGGTGTTAGGGTGTTGTGTCAACTGTTACCATCTCTCAGTATTCAATGCTTTCTAAGTTTGTAAGAACAATATTTAAAAATTGTCCCTATTTTTGGGCCTTTGTCCCACTTTTTATGGTTTTGCCCAGATTTCTTGCTCTAAGAGGTTGAGAGGTATGACTGTAAGGTAGATTACTTTTAACAGTTCAGTACTACAGGAGGTTTGTAATTGACCATTAGTGTCAGGGTGAATTAATACAGTGCAGTATTAAGGATATAGTGGTTTGCGCAACTAGTATCATAACTATTGGTTTGTGATTAACACTTATGAAGTTACGATAGGTGATGAATACAGCTGTATAGCTGAGTAGGAGCGATAAAAAACGTGTATTGCCCACAGTTGTGAATGTCCCCTTTGTTCTTGAACACTGGCACTTGTATGCTTATTCTTCAGTCATCTAGGATATGCCTTTCTCTCCACAATACTATGAGTACCACTGGGAGCCATTTCTCCCCTATCTCAACCAGCATCTTTATCATATCTGCTGTGATCTTATCTGAACCTGCTGCTTTCCCTGACTTCATGTTCCTTAATGCTGTTCTTACTTCTTCTATGCTGGTATCTCCTCTTCTCCCTTCGTAGACTGTGTCTGAGGCAGTACAGCTTCTGTGGAGTTTTCTTCATTCAAAAGCTGCTGAAAGTACTCATTCCCTCTATCTTTGATGTTTTGTGGACTGGTGAACAGGTAGTTGCTGGCATCCCTTATGAAGGGTGTCTGATTATCTTCTTTATCTTTCTGTCTTTGCCTTGCAAACTGAGAGTTTCTGTGTGGCATCCCCTGACTTACTTTACAGAAGCTAATAGAGTGCCTCTGATGCCTCTTTCCTTGCTACTGAATCGCCTTTCTTAGCTTCTTTGTTAACCAGCCAGTATTCCTTTTTAGCCTGGTCCTTCTTTTCTATCTCCCATTTTTTCCTGCACTCCTCCTTTCTTTAGATGATGTCCTGAACTTCTGCATTCTACCCCCAGCTTTTTTTATGTACCTTATTTCCATACCTGGCTCAGCTACATATCTTAGGTTCATAGGTTCATACTAGGCTATCTGCCCGAGGGCATTTATAAGCCTAGCCCATAGTTTTGTGGCTTAAGCCACCCCTTTTGTATGGGGAACTATACCCATTATTTTGCTGTGCCTCTGTCTAGCAGTGACACTGAGGTAATCCCTGGAGTATATCTGCGATCTCCCATCCATTGGTCAAGATTTCTCTTGAACAAGGCCAGCGAGGTGCTCTGCCTCACATATACCGGGATTTTGTTCCACAGCATAGGGAGTCTTTGGGTGATGAATCTATCCCTCCAGCACGTCCTATTTATAGCCGTGTCGAGGTTTAAGTCTCCCGCCCTTGTGGCTCTGACGGATCTAGATTTTTGAGGTGAAGCATATTCATCAAATCTGGGTTTGACATGGCCTTGTATGTCAGGCAAAGGTCACCTCTGAGCAAGCGGTGGCGACTGAATAGAGCTGGAGTTCTTTCAGTCGGGCAGCATAGGACAGATTTTGAGACCCTTTATCCTTTTGGTGAGGAACTTTTGTGGCCTCTCTAGCTGCTGCAAGTGTCGGGTCAGATACATTCCGAATGGGGCATTGTACTCAATCATTGGTCTGATGAGTGATGAGTATAGGGAGACTATGACCTCTCTTGATCTAGATGTGAATCCCTTCATGATGAGGTGGGCAATGTAGAAGGTCTTCCTAACTACTTTAGCTACATGGGTGTCAAATGACAGGCTACTGTCAACCTGGGTCCCCAGGTCCCTGATAACTTCTTCTGTGCTCAGAGGATTACCACCTATATCTGTTCTGTAGTCCTCGCACATGCTGTTTTGAAGTGCCATTCCTCTTCAACTCCACCTATTTTTTCTTCTTCTTGAGGTGCTAGAGCCCCAAAGTAATTCCTTGAACTGTTATGCTTTCTCACCAGTCAACTTCCAGGTCTTTAGCCTGATCTCTGTTGACTGGTTGGGGGTGAAGTATAAGCTAAATCTATCACCAGTAGATTTGTTACGTCACCATGTTGTTGAAGTTAGTACCATTTAGCACACCGCTGTATGTTGCCTTTAAGGTTCCAGACAAATTTGAAGAAGGCCTTGTGATTATCCTTAGCCTGCTAGGCTATCCTGACCTCATAGTTGGCCTTGTTGGACTTAGACCTTAGTCTCTTGTTTAGTTTTATAAGAGAGCATTCATCTTTAAAGTAGTTGCTATTCCTGATTTTGGTCATGAGTTTTCTTGTTATTATATACCCTGTTTAGGTAAAAATTCCACCAGTGGGGCTTTTTAGTATACAGCAGCCTATATGCAGCTATTCACATGTCTGTATAGGGACTCTGTGAATAATTCTGCATAGGTAGCTGTGGTCTCAGGGTTAGGGAGATCCTTGAATTTTGACAAACTGTCACTTAATAGGATGCAGTTTGCCTTAGGATAGTTCCTAACTGTTACTGGTTTAGCTGGGTTTTCTGGGTTAATTTTTTACTTCAAAGGAGGCAGTTTTGTGATCCAATCACTATAGTAAGGATGTGGCACCAGGGGGGTTGGGGAGGATGGGGGCAATGCTCTCCCATGTTGATGAATACTAGCTCCAGTATGCTTGATTCTCTGGTTGACATGTGCACTGTCTGTTGCAGGGTGTTTTTAATAATAAAGTTCAGGAAGCATTGTGCCTGTGAGCTTAAGGCAGTGCATGTTTCCCAGTCTATAGACAGGTAGTTAAAGTCACCCATAAATAAGGTTATTTAGGTACAAATTGTTAGATTCTAGGGACATAGATGGTGACCTGGAAATAGCCATAATATCATGAGGGACCTTATCTATGGTGACTTGCACTTGGATGAGCTCCATGGTATCATCCTGTTTAACCAGTCTGGAGGTATGTTTGTTGCTAACACAGATTGAAACGCTTCCACCTTAAGTTCCAGTCTTTGCTGCTGTTGGTCTAAATGTGTGGAAGACACTGCAGCCTTGCACTGCTGGAGTACTTTCTAGAGTTTTAAACCAAGTCGCTGTCATGGCATAGATGTCTACATTCTTCACACACCTTGAAGGGTGTGGAGTTTATTGTTTAGGCTCCTAGCATTGAGCTGTAACACTTTAAGGTTGTTTGTAGACATTTTCACTATGTTGATAGTTTTTGTCTTTTTGGCATTGCCTAAAAAAAGACTCTAAGGAATGGATAAAGTTTTAGACAATATCAAAAAGCACAGGGGAACAGGTGCAGTCTATCCCTGGCAAAGCAACATTGTCTTTTGATCATGTCCTCCCATGCTGACATATATTGGATTCTTCTGGAGTGACACCAGAAAGTAAGACAATTAATAAAATCAATCATTTTATGTTCATACTGTGGCATCATCCTTACTGTGGGTAGAATGCTGCTCAATTGCAAGGTTCATACCTATCTGTGACACATATTCCAAGAGATCCATTATGCCTCTTTTCATATAGTCAAGACAGGTACGTCTACCTCAGGTCATTTGCATCCACATGGACTATGATAGAATCATACTGGTACCTGGCTTGAAGTGATGTGTGCATGTGTAATATTGCAAATCCTGGTTTCAGAAACACAACTGATTGTATTTTTCCTTGTCTAACTTGGTGAGTGGGGCATCTGTGTGGCACACAACAGAGTCCTCAATGACAAGAGTATTTAGTAAAGTCTTATGGGCTTTGTTGTTTCGGGTTCCATTGAGTGTAGGCATATGTAAGATGCTTGGTGTTGCTTCTAGTTTGTGTTTAAGCGATTGCTGAGGAGCATTGTTGCAATTAGAAGGCTTTGGAGGTCTTTGAGATTTGGGAGGTTTCTTTTAAGCACATAAGACATTCAGTGTGTGTAGTAACAGGAGTGTGTGAGGGATGTAATGTGGGTATTCCTGAAAACCTCAGTAGTATGCAAGATTTTGCCTCCAAGGAAGTTGCACATTTACACCTCTTGCATCCAGTGTTATTTTCTTTAATGATTAAATGGTTGTTTGAGTACAGGAGACAATTAGAATATTGTTACACACACATAATGCTCAAAAACAGTAGGTTGCTTTATTTTCAAATTAATTCCATATCCACAAAAAATAACTAACTAACTAACATGAGTGAAGTACAAAGTGTGTAGGGGGACTACAGCCCAGCACCCAGTAACATCCCTTGATTTTACTAGACAAACCATATGCATCACCAGTGCAAAAGACTGGACTTCCCCTTTTTGCCAAAATAAAGGGTCATCTTTGTAGAATGAGTTGTTTGTATAGTTTCATATGATAATAACGTGTTTTCACTAGAGAATAACTGTTCTGTACAGCACTTAGAGAAAGGTTAGAAAACATATCTTGTCCCAAAATCTCTACACAATTACCATTTTCCATATTTTTTTTTGCAAGCCATAATAAGGACCGTCACCACTACAGGTCACCTAATAGTATACTTCTAAACACTCTTACTTAGACTTTTAAGCGACTCTCCCCTACTCCTTCCCATCTACTAAGAATCGGGTATAATGCATAAGCACTTCCCTGTCATCTCTGCTTCTGGCCTGTTCGATATGAGCATTTTGAGGCAGTGCAGCAAATGCCTCATGTTCACTGACAACCATTTAATTTTAGAACAAACAGTGTGTGAGAGATGTAGATACACAATGGCATTGGAGGCAAAACTCTCATGTACACACACAAAGAATGTAAACCAGGTTGTCAGCATTACACCCAAAACACTCACTACCAACAGTAAGGAGCAAACACTTAGACCCAAATAGGTAGAGGTACTCAGTTGTAATCTACCCAAACCTCCTAAAAGTATTTCTCAGAGGCCCTGTCCACACCCAAAAAAGACAGCACATCCCACAGTACATAACTCTGAAAATCATAGTAGCCATGATTCCACCATATCAAAGCCCCTATGGACCAAGTAAGATACCGGAAGCTAAGGAACCAGGCCAAAAAATCTGTCATTCTAGACAAAAAAAAGCACTACACCCTCCTACAACAAAAATATCAGCTAAAACCTCAAACGTTCTGGGCTGGTATTAACAATCTTCTCCACCCAGGCCATTCAGCCACTCCTACACCATCAGCTGCCCTTGATAAATCCACTGATGAAATTTAAAACAGCTTCAACTCCTTATTTACTGAAACTATCCAGTCTCTAGCTACCCATCTCACTCCATCGGACACAAACACCAGCTCTGGCACATCTAGCCCTGATCCACCCAGCACCGAACCCACCTTTACCTTTCAAACCATACCTAGCAACTTGATCCGGACCTTACTCAAAAAGCTAAAACCTACTACACTAGCTGCCGACCATCTCCCAGCTGAATATCTTCAAAAAGCAGCTGATGCCATAGCACTTCCCATTTCTATTCTGATCAACAGATCCATCTCAGAAGGATCCACCCCAGCAATATGGAAAATATCACATGTTATACCCCGCCATAAAGGAGTAAGTTCCACAGAATTATCTAACTTTAGACCTATAGCCATTCTTTCATCATTAGCTAAAATCATGAAAAGATGCATACACAAACAAATCATGCTCTTTCTTATTCAAAACGGAAAGCTCGCCAACTCTCAGCACAGCTTTAGGCCATTCCACAGTACCACCACAGCACTTCTATCTTTCTCTAATGTCATCAATCTTCAACGTAACAACAATAGACTATTTTCAGCACTCTTCCTAGATCTCACAAAAGCTTTTGATATGGTCAACCATCAGTTGCTGCTCAATACTCTACAAACCATCGGTTTAGACCAACACACAATACAATGGTTTCACTCCTACCTAAACAGTAGACAGCAGGTTGACTTATGGTAGAGCAAGCTGTCATCTCAACTTCCTCTAATCCTAGGTGTCCCACAAGGGTCCATACTAGGTCCCCTTCTTTCCTCTATCTTTATCAATGATCTGCACACCACCATCCCAGGAGCCACCTGCATCCAATATGCAGATGATGCAATGCTAATATGCTCCACCTCCTCTCCTACACAACTTCTAACCCTCACCCAGACCACTTTCAGCACGGTAGAAACATGGCTAGCTAATCACCGCCTGCTTCTAAATCCTAACAAAACCAAGCTACTACTTTTCTCCCCTAATCATAGAATTCCTCCTCCTTCCTTCAATATCAAATCTACCAATGACACCATTATCTCCCCTGATGACCATACAAAGCTTCTAGGCGTAATAATAGACAACAACCTTAAATTTGATAAACATGTCAATCTATTAAGTCTGTCAACAAAAAACTTGGCTCACTGTACAGAGCCAAAGCTTTCCTCACCCCCCTAGCTAGGGTAGCTATTGCAAGATCACACCTCCTCTCTACCCTATGTATGCCTCCCCTGTACTCACCAACCTATCAAAAACTGATCTAAACAAATTATCAGGATGTTACAATCATATAGCCAGATTTGCTACAGGCATGGCTTTTAGGACCCACCATTGCCAGAACCTCAAAGCACTGGGATAGCTAGAGTATTTTACCCTTCTACAGTTCAACCAGCTTATAGTAGCATATAAAATACTCCATCAACCTGTTAACACCCCTGCCCTCAAAAATATTCTCACCCCCTCATAGTGCACCAGGCCATTACGCTCAGCTGATAAACTAATGATACTGACCCAAAATCCAACAACTCTGTTGGCAGTGCTATATTTGCCAACTCAACCGGTAAAATCTGGAATCTACTCCCTACTACCATTACCAAGGAAACCTCACTACCCCTATTTAAAAGACAACTCAAAAATACCTCACATCTCATTGGCTGTGCTCTTGTTCTAAACCTGACTAACAACTTCACTAATACATGTCTTGCTACCCAACCTGCTGTTTAGCCAAGTATCTATGCCTCATAGCATTTGAATGCCTAAGCATTGTGAATTATGAGATCTGATTGTATTCTATGTTCACATTTTCTGATACGTCTTTGCCAATCAGATGTAAGTCTGCACATTGTGTATATTGATATCTGCCTGTATTCTTTGTCTATATTTTTCTAAACATGTCTGCCTGAGTTTATCACTCAGTGATGTATGTACTCTCTCTTTTTTGGTATGTGGAACTTTTCTCCCGGGCCTCCGCTGAAAATGGACATATACCCAGTCGGACTATCCCGGTCAACAAATGTAACATAAAATAAATGATTCCAAGCCCATAAAGCAACACACCACTCAGTCAAACATTCTAGCTATTAGGGATTTCCTTTTAAGACATACTGATGCCCCCCTTACTTGGCTAAACAAGGAGAAGATCACAGTGAGCTGCCTGTCTGGAGCCAGGATCTGCCAGATCACACATGCACTTAGGTCTTTATGACACTGTCATAGTCCATGTGGGCGTAAATGACCTTAGATGAACCTCACTGGAATACATGAATAAAAACATGATGGAGCTCTCTGAATATGTGTCCCAGGTGAGTATGAATCTAGCCTTGAGTAGCATCTTACCTTCACCAATGATGATGCCACAGTACCAGCAAAAAGTTATTGACTTCAACAATTGGCTTAGTTTCTGGTGTCACAACAAGGGGATCCAATATCTTTCAGCCTGGGGAGACATGATCAACCAACCATGATGCTTTGCCAGGGATGGTTTGAACTTGTCACCACTTGGCTTGTGGATACTAGCAAAAACATTATCTATCCCCATAGTTTCTTTTTTAGCCACTGCCAAGTTGCTAAACCCTCCAACATAACAAAAAATCACTCACGACTACCTAAAGGTAGTACTGCTCAATGCTAGGAGTTTAAATAAAAAAGTGCACTCCCTGTAAACACTTCTCACCCTGGAGAATGTAGACATATGTGCAGTCATGGAAACATGGTTCAGAACCATAAAAAGCATCCCAGCTATCAAAGGCTACAATACCTTTCATACATTTCGATCCCCCTTAGCTCAAGATAAAATAAAGAAAGGATGTGTCTCAGTGTTCATAAAGGACAAGTACACTGCTAGACTGGTCCAACAACATGACTCGCTTGAGCTGCTCCATGTCTCACTAACCATAGGTGTGACCCCCTATCATATCCTTGCTAGCTACAGATCCCCTAACATGAGTCTGGAAAAACACACCTCCTACCAAAACCTACTGACATCTCTCCACATTCAGCCTAACACTATATTTATGGGTGACTTCAACTACGCCTCCATCAACTGGAAGACTTACATGACCCATAATTCACCTGCTCAGAGGTTTTTGGACTTCATACCTACAAACACTCTGGAGCAAGTAGTTAGCTCCCCAACTACAGGTACAAACATCCTAGACATAGTACTCATGAACATGGGGGGATGCTGCTCCTTCCCATGCAGTACTACAAAATGATCTCCATTAGAAAAATATGTATTAATGTGTGTATTAGCAATATGCTTAGTGCATTTAGAAGCTTGAAAAGAGTTAACACATTTATTCTATTTCATACTGCATAAATCTGTACAAACTGCAGTTGCTTTCTGACCTTGTACTGTTAGCTAAAATCTTGCTTGTGCCTTGGAAATTTACTGAGAAGCAGGTGATTTTCTGCTTGTGTTTGTAAAATAATGAGTAGAACAATACTACTTGTATGAAACTTAGACAAGAAGTTCTGCTGTGCCATGAGAAAATACACAGCTGTAGAAGTTACAGATAATTAGTACAAAGCCTGCTTGAAAATATGAACTGCAATCAGCATTTGCTTGTATCTGTATTAGAAAAGTACCTTGAAAAGTAACACTGTACAATAGATGCTTGTAAATGGATTAATAGTCACCAAGGCCAGGTTGTTTTTCTGAAAAGTTTCTCACAAATCCAGTCATGTCAGCAGAAAATCTGAAGTAACATCTGCTGCAGAACAATGCTAAAAGTTGTGTTTGATTACGTCAGCTTAGAAGGCCATGTCTTGAAATATAGTATAAGAATGAACATACTTCCTGTTAGTAGTTGGACAAATCCTTGTATTTGCATGTTTTTGTCTCCTTGCTGCAAGTAAATTAAAGTACCTTAACTGAACCTTACATGTATTGGTCTTTGAAGTTTTTTCCTTTGACAAACTGGTCCTTCGGACCGGAAACTTTCACTTCGCCTTGGTTCAGACAGGCCAGGTGGCTTGAAACCGTACGGGGAAGAAACCACATCGGTTCTTCTTAGTTGAGAAGTCCTCCGACTGAATTGTCGTACAAAAGAGGCCAGCCACTTTTTGATCTGCGACTGAAGGATGGGTTTACTCGAACCAGGTAATCAATCACGAAGGCTCAGGTAAGGTGAATCTACCTTTTTTTTCTGTTTTAGATCAGGGACTAGATTTGTATTTGTTCTGTTAAGACTTTATTTATAAGTCAGGGACAGAAAGATTACTGTCTTGTCATAGATCAGGGAAACAGAGCAGGTAGGCAGTAATTCTGAAGAGACTATAAAAACATCCGTGGTACCACGTTAAAAATAAGGTGTTATGTAACGATTAAAAGGGTAGAACAAAAATGGGTAATAATTGTACAAAAAGGTCCCAAAATCCGCCGTTAACCGAAGATGCGAAATACATGCAGTCACAGCGTGCTGATAATATTAAATACTACTCAAAATGGGTTAATAAGTATGAATTTGATGGTAAACTAGAAAAATCCTCACTTGTCAAACTTGTCAAACAGCTTAAAACCGATTCTAGAGGTCAGGTAAAGAAGCAACGTCAATTAGGAATTCCTCAGGCACACAGGTGGATTGAGGAAGTAAACCGAAGGGAACAAAAGAGTAATAATTCAAAAGCAATGTTTTTAGATAAGGAGGTAGGTTAGATAACTTAGTAATAGTGTCAGCCCCTCCACCTCCCTTACCAGAATATGAGGCAAGTGAACAAATTAGTCCACCCCCCGCGATATCCTACTGTCACTGTGAGTAGAGACACTACAAAAGCGAAACTGTTAGTTAAAGATCCCGTCGAGACCAGGTCTCGAACACGGGCAGGAAACTCAAAAGGGGACATTGAGTTATATCAAATGGGTAGAAATTCATGATTTATGAGTGAAGAAGAAATATGCCCACTTATAGAAGTGCCTAATCCTCAGGCAGGGCAAGAAGGTCAGGACCCAACTATTCTAGTGTATAGACCCTGGACTCCGGAAGACATCCGGAAAGCCACTGAGGGAATTCCCCATCCAAAAGTTAATTTTAGAAAGTTCTTAGACGATTTGCAAGGAATGAGGCTGAGTTATAATTTAAACGGAGAAGAGGTAGAAAAAGTAGTCAGACAAATTGTGGGACCAGATTGGCACATGATTAGTGGCGACTGGAATCCCCGTGATATTGCGCTCAGGCCCCTCCCACATAGCGCAGAGCTAAACAACAGAGTGAAAGGTCTTACAGACTGAATCTCTGAGAAATGGAAGCCTAGGGCAGACTGGACTTGCATTAATCACTGCATCCAACAGGAAGGTGAAACTGTTGACCAATATTATGCCAGACTATTAGAATGTTTTAATAACCATTGTGGAATGCAGGTTCCTGAAGATCAGACACATGACTCCCCATATGAGCAGCAGTTAAAGAATGCATTTTTGAAAGGCAGTATTACACCTATAAGCAGCTTTATTACAAAACACATGTTAGATCATCGTACAAGTAGGTTACAGTCATTGCTTGAATATGCTAGACATGCCGAAAGGCATTTTAATAGCAAAAAGAAAAAGAAAGCCCAAGTATTTTCTGTAGAAGATGGAGCAGAAGTATATGTAGCACAGTCCGGGAAAAAAGGGCAAGGAAAAATGCCCAGGGGAACAAACAATCTGATCAACGATCAGAGGACTTTGAAGGGTGAAAGAAAAGGGGTGAATGTTTTAAATGCGGTAAGAAAGGACACTTGGCAAGGGATTGCAAGAAAAACAAGAAGGCAACCACGGAGGATAAGGAGGGTGAGGACTGACTATATGATAGTCAGGAATCACTAGAAGGGGATAGCGGAGAAAGGACAAATGAGTATGTGATAGAGGGAGTAGAGAATGTGACAGAAGAAATAGAGGAAGTGCAAAAAGTCACGGATAGTGAAGAAAATTAAATATTGGATTTGGCTTTATTGAGCTTAGAGCTCTATTTAGCAGACATGAAACCAGAAGTTACACTCCTGGTAGAAGGGAGGGAAGTCAGATTCTTGTGTGACTCAGGGGCATCACGGAACCTGGTACATCCCTCCAAACTGCCAGAGAATTCAGAGTCACCTGATTACATATTAGTGAAAGCAGGTAATGGACAGCTGTATCGGGAGCCCCTCTCCCATAATATTGTGATAACTGATCCTGTTTCAGGATTGACCCAAAAAAGCAAAATTGTTGTATCTGCAAAATGCCCAGTAAACCTCTTGGGCAGAGACCTTATGCAGTTATTTGGTACAGCAGTAGTTCCGACTATGCAGGGTATGGAAGCACAGAGACAAATTGATACCTTTGCAGTGCAATCGGAGGGTGAAATGTTTTATTGGTGCAGCCAGGACTTGGTTACGACTGGTCCAGGGGCAGTGACTGAAGAGTTGATGAACGTAGCCGTCAGCAAGTTCCCCTCCCTTGACATTGATAAACAGCATTTGTTGCACTGTACTCTGTATTATTGTAATACACCAGGACCTGATAAGGAATATGAGCAAGAATTGTTTAGAAATCATGCAAACAGATTGGTATTACGTAATCTGTACTGGGACACAGAAGGGAACAGTGTAGTCAGATGTTCGTTGCCCCAGGAGTTCTTTGCACTAATCGATTACCACATGTTAGCTTAACTAAGGACAAGAATGTAAAATGGGTAGACTTAGGAGAGAAAGTCACGAGATGGGAAAAACAGACAGAGTTAGAACTGTCAGAACAAGGAATACAAATGCAGAAGCTGAATTGGATAACTCAGACCCACCCAGCTGTACACTTGCAGTCTAGCAAGGACAGCTGATTGGCACTCCTACTGAAGGAGGAAGAGAATGCCTTACAGAATATACCAGAAAATCTCTGGTCGACAGGAAAATCAGATGTAGGACTTATTCGTACAGCAGGACCAGTTACTATTACGCCAAAGTCAGCATTTAGACCACAAAAGAGACAGTATCCCTTAAGAAAAGATGCAGATGTAGGAATCAAACCTATTATAGCAGCTTTACTTAAGGAAGGGGTGCTGGTGGAATCTCCTGATTCACCATGTAACACACCCTTATTTCCTGTTAAGAAAGCGAATGGAGAGTGGCGTATGGTCCAAGATTTACAAGCTGTAAATGATGCAGTAATACCAAGGGCACCTACGGTGCCAGACCCACACACCCTATTGAATGATTTAAAACCTCAACAGAAATATTTTTCTGTGGTAGATATAAGTAATGCGTTCTTTTCGATACCGATACACCCTGACAGCCAGCATTGGTTTGCATTCACATTTCAGGGGAAAAGGTATACATATACGCGACTACCACAGGGGTATTGTGAAAGTCCAACAATATTCTCACAAGAAATGGCAAGCAACTTGGCGGGATTTACCCCACCAAGAGGTAGTCAGATTTTGCTTTATGTTGACGATATCCTGCTGGTGTCCCCCACCCAGCAAGACTGTAAAGATACCATAGCGCTATTACAATTTTTAGCCACTGAAGGACATAAAGTAAACAAAAATAAACTGCAGCTTTGGAAAAAACAAGTTAAATACCTAGGATATGTAATATCCAAGGAAGGTAGGACATTAGATGAGGACAGAAAAATAGCGATTTTACAAGCACCAAAACCCACTACCAAGAAGGAAATGATGTCCTTCCTGGGTACGACTAATTTTTGTCGGAGGTGGATTCCAAACTATGCCTTGGAATCTGCACCGTTGACTAACCTGATTTATAAAAAGCCTATGGCAGCACAGGATTTGTTACAATGGACACCAGAAGCAGAATCTACTTTCTGCAAACTGAAACAGTTAATAGCGTCCTCATTAGTTTTGGGATTACCAAACTATCATAAACGTTTTTTTCCAAACTGTAGATTGTAAGCAAGGTTATATGACATCAGTGTTAACAGCTGCATGGGGACAAGCAACGCCCTATTGCTTATTATTCATCACAACTGGACCCAGTGGCACGGACTTTACCTCACTGTGTACAAGCAGTAGTTGCAGCTGCAATGGCAGTAAAGGCTTCAGCCTCAGTAGTGTTGTTCCACCCTCTCACATTGAGAGTGCCTCATGCAGTCGCGATTGTTTTACTACAAGAAAAGGTAGCATATCTTTCCCCTGCTAGGCATCTTTCCTGTATGACTATATTGTTGAACCAACCTCATATGACAACTGAACGATGTACGGCTTTGAACCCTTCTACCTTGCTCCCAACCCCTGCAGATGGCACACCACACAGCTGCCTGCAGGTGATTGAGCAAAAGACACTGCCTAGAAAAGATCTTACGGATGTTCCCTTGGATGATGCCGAGGTGACATACTACGTGGACAGCTCATGCAAAAGGGGTCCTGTAGGACAGAACCTAGTAGGATATGCAGTAGTTTCGGATACTGACATTATAGAAGCAAAATCTTTACCACATAGTTTATCTGCACAGGCAGCAGAATTGATTGCCTTGACACGGGCATGTACCTTAGAAAAGGGTAAATGTGTAAACATTTTTACCGACAGCCAGTATGCTTTTTCTACTGTACATGTTTTTGCGCAACAGTGGAAAAATTGAGGAATGATAACATCTACTGGCAAACCAATCAATCATGCACAGTTTATTTTAGATCTTTTAGAATCTATTCAGTTACCTCAGAAAGTAGCTACTTGTAAATGCACAGCTCATACCAAGCAACAGGACAGGATTTCAAAAGGTAATGCGAGAGCTGATACAGCTGCAAAGCAGGCAGCTTCAGAAGTATTTCTTTTGAATGAGGAACTACAACCCTCTGAGATTTTAGACTTAGAAATGTTAAAGACAATGCAAACACTTACTACGCAAACTGAAAAACAAAGATGGGTAAAACGAGAAGCAATTCTCGAAAAGGGGCTGTACATCTCTAAAGAAGGGAAACCGATATTACCATCTAATTTGTTTAGATATGCAGCTTTGTTGAGCCATGGGCAGTGCCATGTCTCAACAGGGGGGATGGTACAGCTGGTGAACCAAGTGTTAACGATGTACGGATTTACAAACTACTCTAAAAAATTTTGTTCGTTATGACACATCTGTAATACGCATCATGCACAAGGGGCATTAAAGCCCAAGCAAGGGAGTTTCCCTACACCACCGTATCTGTTTCATACTATTTGTATGGATTTCATAGAGTTGAATAAATATGAAAATAAGAAGTATTGTCTTGTCATTGTAGATATGTTTTCCAGATGGGTGGAAGCTTTTCTGACTAAAAATCCAGATGCTACGACAGTGGCCAAAGTTCTTGTTAAAGAAATCATCCCTAGATTCGGCATTCTGGAAAGGATCTACAGTGACAACGGCACACACTTCGTGAATCAGACCATACAGCAGTTAAGTAAACATTTTTGTATTTCTCTAAAGAATCATTGTGCGTATCACCCGCAATCAGCAGGGCTAGTAGAGAGGCATAATGGGATTTTAAAGAGTAAGCTAAGAAAATGAATAACAGAAACGCAGAGAAACTGGGCATACTGTCTGCCCCTGGCACTGCTGAGCATGAGAACTGTTCCGAATGCAAAAGGATTGACTCCTTTTGAAAAGCTCTTTGGAAGGGCTTACTATATACCTCAGTGGAAATCTCTCATGCCCGCAGACCAGGAAGCTGACAGTACATTAGCAGAGTATATGCGTAATTTGTTAAATTCTAAACGTTTGTTGCAGTTAAATTCTGTTTCAGATAAAGAACGAACCAGACCATCAGAAGTGGCAGTGCCCCCTGGAGCGTGGATCTGGCTGAAAACAGTTAAGAGGAAAAATTGGGCATCTCCGAAGTGGGAAGGTCCATATCAAGTGCTTTTGTCAACACCCACCGCAGTCAAAACTGTGGAGCGTGCCTCCTGGATCCACCTGACGCACTGTAAATTAGATAAAAACTTTGAACTGGACAAAAATCTTGTTACATGCCAAGAGCAAAAATGATAAGAGTCTAGAAAAAACAGGAATGCAGAACAACCCTTTCCTCAGAAGTATTGCATAATCATCCTAACTGTATTAGTGAAAATAATATTTTTGTTGTGGCCTTTTCTTTTCCGAGCCACACAGACTGAACTGAATAAACGTGAAGCGTTACTCATAAACTGGCATCCAAACTTTAACACTTACCAGGCAATTAAATATGTGTATGCTGAGACTTTCAGTGTTTCGAATTGCTGGATTTGCACAGCTTTGCCGACAGCATACAGGCTGTTATTAATGACTACAGTCCCCCTAGGGGTCAAAGAGACCTGGGAGAACTTGATTTATGATACTTCAACCATTACAGCACAAGATAAAATAGCATTGCACTTGTCTGTTCCACAAAAAAGAACCGTGTGTTTTTATAAAAATGATACTGTTCAGGTGTGTTGGAGCAATTGCAATGTGACTGTTCCTTATAGATGTTACACTAAAGGTAACAAAGTAGATCTTTATTGTAATACAAACTATGATTCATTTCTTGGATTGATGCACAAAACACTTGATGAAGTAAAACATAATTCTGTTCTTTATAAACAGCTGTCTATAATTGATAGAAAAATGTTTCATGCAGGGCGAGTGTACATTCATAGCAAGGTTACTACTAAAGTAGAGGATTGTTATTTTGTGTGTGGCAGAAAGGCATACAAATGGTTACCTGAGAATTGGTCCGGCAGTTGTTTTCTGGGTTACCTGGTTCTGGCCATACGACACACTGCAGTTTTGCCTCATGGGAAAATTCGAAATGTCCGAGAAGTCATCAAGAAACCTGTAAATCCAGTGGAACAAATCGATGTGCGTTGGAAAGACCATCACTCTCTAGGCAAAGGACTGACACACATGGACTTGAGTGATAGCGTTATATCTTGGGCAGGCATATTACCAGCATATGGAGCAGTGAAATCGATCTGGGAGCTGAAAAAAACTGTCAAAACTTCTCGAAGTAATGAGCAACGCAACTTCTTCTGCTCTCGAATTGGTGACTGATGAACTGAATGCTATGAGAACTGTAGTGCTCCAAAACCACATGGCTCTCGACTTCACCCTAGCTGCGAGTGGTGGTACGTGCGCTTTAATCCAAGAAGAATGCTCTTCGTATATTCCTGACCATAAACATGAGATAGACAATCATCTTGAGGTAATTCAGCAAGTGTCGGCCATGACCAAACCAGGCTCAAACCCACTGACGGACTTTTTCCAAAAATGGTTTGGGGGGGGGGGTACCATCCTAATGAACATCCTGATTGCCATTTGTGTAGGTATGCTCCTACTGGGAGTATGTGTTTGTTGTGGTATCCCCTGCATGAAAAGACTGATTAAAGACCTTATAGACATGTCAGTTTCTGAAACCTTATATCAAAGTACTGAGTATGAAGAACTGTTAAAAGACTAAAAAGCTTTCATAAGTCTAAACTGAATGACTCTCTTAACTGCAAATCCTGAGTGGAAGAGGTTAGGAGAAGAAAACAAACTGTTTATGCTTATTTTGAAAGTAGAATAAAAGTATTAATAAGGGGGAAATGTTAGAAAAATATGTATTAATGTGTGTATTAGCAATATGCTTAGTGCATTTAGAAGCTTGAAAAGAGTTAACACATTTATTCTACTTCATACTGCATAAATCTGTACAAACTGCAGTTGCTTTCTGATCTTGTACTGTTAGCTGAAATCTTGCTTGTGCCTTGGAAATTTACTGAGAAGCAGGTGATTTTCTGCTTGCGTTAGGAAAATAATGAATAGAACAATACTACTTGTATGAAACTTAGACAAGAAGTTCCGCTGTGCCATGAGAAAATACACAGCTGTAGAAGTTACAGATAATTAGTACAAAGCCTGCCTGAAAATATGAACTGCAATCAGCATTTGCTTGTATCTGTATTAGAAAAGTACCTTGAAAAGTAACACTGCACAATAGATGCTTGTAAACGGATTAATAGTCACCAAGGCCAGGTTGTTTTTCTGAAAAGTTTCTCACAAATCTAGTCATGTCAGCAGAAAATCTGAAGTAACATCTGCTGTAGAACAATGCTAAAAGTTGTGTTTGATTGCATCAGCTTAGAAGGCCATGTCTTGTAAAATAGTATAAGAATGAACATACTTCCTGTTAGTAGTTGGACAAATCCTTGTATTTGCATGTTTTTGTCTCCTTGCTGCAAGTAAATTAAAGTGTCTTAACTGAACCTTACGTGTATTGGTCTTTGAAGTTTTTTCCTTTGACAATCTCCTTTAGTATTAAATCTAACCTAGAACCCCCATCAAACTCCATACCTGTTAAGAACTTTACTAAAGCCAATAACCTCAAACTAAGTGACAGCTTATTAAACTTTCAAGCCCCTTCAATCCTGTATGACACGGAGGCCTACTCTGAGCTGTACACAAATGCAATGTACATCCACATTCATAGCTGCATAGAGAAGGCAGTACCTGTCCGAGTTAAACCTATGATTACTGGCAAAATAAACCACCCTGGTGGACCATAAATAGGCCATTCAACAAAAGGAAAAATATCCTCTACAAAGCCAAGAAGGAACAAACAAAACAGTGCAAAAAGACACTCACCAGTTAAAACAAAAAAATTAGAGAGCTGGTCAAATTTGTCAAAACAAAATGCGAGGCAAAGACAGCTTCCCAGGTGAAAGGTAACCATAAGGCTTTTTTAATTATGTTCATAACCTCAGGGGAAACATTCAGCAAGGTGCCAGGTTAATCTTGAATGGCAACACTTACACCAAGCCTGAAACTATTGCAAACCTGCTGGCCGACAAGTTCAATTCAAACTTCTCCCCTCATCACCTCCTACCCTAGCCAAAGAAATACCTCCAACACCACCCCAACTGGTCATTATGAGGAAACATGTCCTTACTACACTCGCTAAAGCCAAAAAATACAGCCTCCATGGGTTCCGACAACATTCTAGGATGCTTCTTAAATAGCTTAAAACAGAATCTATCAGGGCCACTAGAAACTCTCTTTAACCACAGCCTCCAGACGGGCTTTGTTCAAGAGGAATGGAGGACTGCAATAGTCATCCCTCTGCACAAGGGCGCCCATCAACTGACCCAGGGAACTACAGACCCATAAGCTTGTTCAAAGATACCACAAAAGGAAGAAATGATAAAATCCACAATGAATGGTCAGTGAAATGAAATAAAATAATTTAATCAGCACAAGCACAAGGAAAGAACTCTCAGTACTCTAGCGTCTCAGCTCTACAGCCTTCCAGGAGATAACACACACTCAAAATACAAAGTTTTTTATACTGTACTAAATCACATCAATTATACAATTAAAAAAAGCTATTACATAGTAATTAACAATTAAATACCTAAATAAGAAACGTTCAGTTGCATTCTCCATTTAAACCACCAGCTCCTGGAAGGCTGGAGATCTGAGGGGCTAGAGTTTTTTCCTTGTGCTTGTGCTAATTAAGCCATAAGCTTGATCAGTCTTATCTGCAAGGCCATGGAGAGAATTATCAATAACAACATAAGAACTCTTAAAACACTGGACCAGACCCAATTTGGCTTTGTCAAAGGGAGGTCTTGCCTGCTCAGTCTGGTGGACTTCTTAGAGAAAGTCACCAGGGCCATGGATGAGGGTAAAATGGTACACATCACTTATCTAGAGCTGGCCAAAGCTTTGCCACAATCCCCACTCAGGGATCATAGATAAATTTACTGAGCTAGGCATAACCCCCTACATCATCAGATGGATAGCCAAGTGTCTCACTGACAGGACACATGTTGTACAGACAGCTGAATCTACTGATAAGAAATCTTTTACTAACAGTGTCCCACAGGGCTCAGTGTTGGAACCCCTTCTGTTTGGTATATACTTCTCTGAAGTGAAGGCCAATGGAGGCCTCTGGCTCACCAAGTTTGCCGACGACTGTAATCTGGGAGCAATCACTGAATCCTCAAATGATGTTGACATCCTACAAACTGGCCTAAAAACGACAAATGACTGGTGCCAAAACCATGGTCTAAGACTAAATGTTAAAAAATGCACAATCATACCCTTTGGTAAATCAGACATCCTGCAAATTATAATATTGATAGCACACCCCTTAAAGTAGATCCACTGGTAAAGAACATAGGAACACAAATAGATAGTAACCTAAACTTTGACCACCAGGTAGCTACAGCAGTGAGGAAATCCTTCTGTGTGGCACAACTTATAAGGAAAGGCATGGCATCAAGATCAAAGGAAGTCATACTTCCATTGTACTTGGTTGTCATCAGGCCCATAATCAAGTACAATGGTTTCTTCTGCATGTACTTAACCAGGTATTTACACCAGCTGGAGTGGCCCCAGAGGTTTCTTACTAAAAAAATACAAAGCGTACGACACACGTTTTATGTAGACTGACTAATAGCTCTATCCTTTTACTCTGTCTCATTACATTTATTGAGAGGGGACCTATGCCTTACCTACAAGGCATTTTCTGATCTAGCCCTGATGAAAATGTTACGTATCTGTAAGAAAAATTATAAGAGAGTTACCCCTTCCAAGGACTTGAACCTTATTTGTGACTCTAACAGAACTTGCTCGAGAGACAGATTCTTATCCCAAAGGCTGCCTCATCTATAGAATAAACTTTACATCTTCATAAAACAAAGCCTGTCCCTCACTCTCTTCAAACAGAATATGGATAAATGGATGGGGAACTGTAAATTCACTCCCAGGGTATTGCCAATGTCCTTTATGGAAAGAGGCAGTTTGTAAAATGACTCAGGGCTCCAACACCCAAAAAGACCCACTACCCTGAAGCTACCCTACTCTATATCTGGGGGATTACGATATAATACTGTCATATTCTGGGTATTACTGGCTAGGCTTGTAAAGGCTCTTGTGCAATTAGCCAAGTAATCACCTATAAATGTATAAAGAGGGATATGGGTAACCTTAATCAACAATTGTGAACAGCGATGGGCTTTAAAATGTAACACATGGCTCTACAACTCTCTGGGGAATATCAGATATTTCTTATTCTGTGTTCACATCTCACAATGCTGCCCCATCCAGTCACCCAACATTTAAAACATAAATCATCGATTATGTAGGTTATGACACACAAGGATATGCGGAAGCAACTGTCACCTGCTGGGATGTGTTCTGTCTGTGATGCAACAGTGGATGGCAAGTTGTCGCTACCCACTTAAAAAAGTGACTGCAACAGAGTTAGGAATGGTTTTAGGACAAAGGTCAGGGATGGAGTTTTGGAGATAAAAACATAGTTTTAAGGTTGTGGGGTTTCTCTGCACCTGGCATGATTGATTAAGAGCAGCAGCAGGCTGCCAGTCAAGTCATCAGCACACATACATGTGCAAGCCAAAATTGTTAGTCTTAATCTACAAAATCTGCAATAAACTTCTACATGATTCCTCATATATACTTAAATGTGCACTTCAGTTTCAACTGCTGCCCATTACAACCATAAAGGATGTTTTTCTTTTTAGAGCATTTCCATTTTTAAACAGGTTGTGTACAGCTTTTATCTTACAGGCAATAGTTCAAACAGTTCTATACATTTTGTATTTGTTTCTGTAACATGCTCAGAAAAAAATGAACTCTACTGAGGCACAAATATGTCCAGTTTACAAAGGCAACATTGTTAAGAGAAAATAATATTCTGCTCATGCCTGCACCTCATTTGTAAATTTTATTCAGAAAAACAAATCAGGTGATACTTTTTTTCTCAGTAACCTTGCTCAGTGATTATAAAGCTTGTTTCCCTTTAACTAAGTCACTACTCAAAAACGTTAGAATATAAATCAGCCTTCCATGTTTAAAACGTGGAATACTATCTTCTTTAATGTGGAACGCCTCTTCAACTAAGAAGCTCACAGCATTGTTAAAATGAGACACTTTACACTTAAAACAAGTTATTTTGATGACCTATTATTATTTACTATAAAAATTTGATGAAAATTTTCTTAAAATGAAATTCTGACAGACCCTTTCAGTGTGAACCAGTACTGTGGTTCATGAACATTTTAAAACTCAAAATGAGGAAAGTTCGATTAGAGTATCATTATATGAATTATAATATTAAGGATTCTACGCTTGCCAAATAAATATATTAAAGACTCTATGCTTGTTGATTATTAACAAACAAAATAACATTGTATCCTATGATGTAAAAACAGTTTGATCCTCACTTTTAATTTCTCCCCAGGAACGGTGGCCTGAGTGAATAAATTTAAGAATATGGAACTCTCTTTCATAATTAAAGACCTGAGGAAATCATGTCTCATAACCATGCTCTTCCAATCAGAATCATAAGAAAAAAATTATCAAATTGATGTACTTGCCTGCAATGAAACTAATGAGGGATGCTGGTATCAAGCTTAATCATGAACAAATCTTGATTAACTCCCACCATCTTGTCTAATCTGAAGGGACTAAAGCTTGACCTGCCAATCATTAATAGTGGTAACAACAAATGGACTCTGCCAGCACCCTGGCTAATTCTGGAAGTGCCAAAAATTCTGGCCAAAAGTTAATTCTTTGCTTAAAGATCAAGTTCACCTTATCTTGTGAATTTTCTGAAACTGGCAAGTTTTGCATTCTTCTTGCATGGGCTGTGGATACACTGAAATGTAGTGCAAATAACAAACAGTAAAAAGAGAAAATAGTATTTAAATATTCCTGCTTGTACACCCTGATGGCTAATACAATGAAGATGTTACACCTGAATAGCATTATCATGTCAGGCATTTACGAAGCCTCATGGCTGATAGTGATGAAGAAACTTTAAGAGGAGCAGCATTCCTGTGGCTGCAACACCAGTTTTTCATTTTATGAGTGAATTTGAGAACTATGACAAACTACACCCTCATTTTGTCCCTTTTTCCCTCATTCCTGTGTTTGTCTTTGACTAAAATTACAGTCAGTAATGCCAGTATGTAGCTACATACATCAGTAAGATGTTTAACCAGCTACGTTAAAAAATTGAATATTGCCTGCTCATTCCTCATTATTAACAGGTGGCTGATTAAAAGGGGTCAGCAAGTTACTATTGCACTCCAAAACACTTTGCCAGTGAATGTCCCCTGTGGTAAACAAATGCAGGTCTAACAAAGGAGCTCTATGGGCAAATAAGTGCAGTTTTAAAACTAAATTTAAAAAATATATATTTTCAGTGTCTAAAAAACTTTACTGTGAATAAACAACCTTAAAGATCATGCAAAGATCAAACTGGAAGATTTTAATGATATTCCATTTCAGGCTTTTGCACTTGATCTTTAAGGAAGAGGTATGCATGCATCCCACATCAGACAAAACTTCTCTTTCTTTGGTAATAGCACACCTGACCTTACAAATCAGTGAAGATGCTCAGTAGCAGAGCTGTTTAAGTGGCTGTGACTGATTCTATAACCATATGGATATAGAAAGCTGATATAAGTATACTTTTTTGAACTTGTTCTGTTTCAGTGATAGTTAACAAAAATGTACTGCATTTATTTATTTGTTTCATTGAATAATGATTCAATACTGCTGGTCTCTGTCTGCAGTTTGTTTGTTTTTTCCACACTCTCGCCCAAGTGGTGTTGTATTCTTAAACTTAGTGGCTTTGGAATTGCCTGCCCCTGTTGTAAATTTGATTTCAGACACTCCTCCCAGTCCCATCTCATCAGCTCTGTCTACTGTATACAGAGAGAGCACTTGGGAAAACCACTTTATTCAGCTGCTCTTACTGTAACCGTGTTCTAAGTACTATATTACCTTATTTTGCTTTGCTGTGTGCTCTTAAGTGTTCAACTGCTCTTATTCTGCTGCATTTATTATATAGTTTTGGTTTTAGCACTTGTGCTTCAGGCCAGTTATTTTACATTTAAGAAGGTTTTTGTGGACTACACTCTTCTGGACAAACACTTATCAAAACCCCTTCTCCATAAGACTGTCCAAGTATTCAGAACACTATGTCAGGACAATTCCTATCAGTTTTTCCTGCCAGCCTGGTCAACATGGGCATACTGAGACAGTGTAGCAACTGCCTCATGTTCAGAGACAGCCCTCTTCTCCTAGCACATAATTCTTCTACTTGTGAGAAATGCATGTAACCTGGAATCCATGCTCTCTCGTGCCATTCAGTACTCCTGACAAAGGAGATTGCCACCACAATCACCACACCACCTAAATCACATAGCCAAGCACAACACACATCCACCTATCCAGAGGTCCTCAATACAAACGTACCTAAACAGCAGAGACCTCCAAAACACATACACACAAATTCCACAAACAACACTAAACACATCACACACAGCAGACAACACACCAATATCTCTCTCACAAACACAGCCCATAAGGCATAACAATAAACCAAGCATACTAGTCATTGGCGACTTGATTGTGGGATACATCAATGTCCCCCTCACCAGGCTTGACAAGGAGAAGGTCACAGTCAGTTGTTTGCCAGGTGCCAGAATCTGTTCCATCCCGCACACACTTAAGTCTCTACACAACATAGGTTCACAGGTTCATAGGTAGGTACTAGGCTATCGGCCCAAGGGCCTACGTAAGCCTAGCCAGCAAGGTTCCATAGCTTATGCCACCCAAGAAAGTTATTTTCCTGGGCCACTGTCAAGCAAAGACACAGAAGTGATCCCCGGGGTGTATTTCCTATTTCCCATCCACTCATCAAGATTTTTCTTGAAGAGTGCTAATGAAGAACTTTACTTGACATAGATGGGTAGCTTGTTCCAGAGTATAGGAAGTCTCTGGGACAGGAATCTATCCCTCCAGCGTGTCCTGTTTATTGTGGTGACAAGGTTTAGGTCCCTAGAGCATGTAGCTCAGAGGGATTGGGATTTCTTTAGGTGTAGCATGTCCAACAGCTCTGGGTTTGACATAGCTTTATATGTTAGGCAGAGATCACCTCTGAGTAGGTGATATGGTACGGAGTAAAGCTGGAGTTTTTTGAGGCGGTCAGTGTAGGGCATTTGTTTGAGGACAGTAATCCTCTTTGTGAGGTACTTCTGTGGCCTTTCCAGCTGCTGCAGATGTCTTGTGAGGTACATTCCAAAACGGGCATTGTACTCTATAATGGGTTTAATGAGTGACGAGTACAGGGGAACAATGACCTCTTTTTTCCTGGATGAGAACCCTTTTATGATGAGGTGTGCCACGGAGAAGGACTTCCTGACTACTGTGGCAATGCGACTATCAAAGGAGAGACTACTGTCCACCTGGGTCCCAAGGTCTCTTATCACGCATTTGGTGTTAAGTAGATTGTTGCCTATGTGGTAGTTCATCGGTACAGAGTTTTTACTAAAGGGGATGACACTGCACTTTTTGGCATTGAGCTTGAGGCCATGGCTCTGACATCAGGCATCTATCTCAGTGAGGCCCTTCTGTAGGATGTCCACATCATTTGGGGACTTGACTATGGCTCCTAGTTTGCAGTCATCTGCGAACTTCGTTAGCCAGAGGCCTTCTGTGTTAGCCTGTACTTCAGAGAAGTAGATACCAAACAGGAGAGGTCCCAGGATGGAACCCCTGTGGTACTCCACTTGTCACTGCTTTGAGATCAGATTTGGAGTCTGCAACTTTTACAGTGTGGGTTCTGTCAATGAGCCAGTTGACAACTCATCTTGTGACGTAGGGATTTATACCTATGAGTTTAGCTATAATTCCAGAATGGGGGATGGTGTGTCGAAAGCCTTGGCGAGGTCAAGATAGGCTGTGTGAACCACCTTACCCTCATCCACGGCTTTGGTGACTGCCTCAAAGAAGTCAATCAGGTTCAGGAGGCATGATCAGCCTTTCACAAACCCAAACTGGGTGGGATCCAGAGTCTGGAGGTTACCAATGTCTTTGTTTATGAGTTCCATGATGATACGTTCCATGGCCTTGCAGACCAGGCTCGTCAGGCTAATAGATCAATAGCTCCCGGGATCAGTGGTGGCTCCCTCTTTGTGGAGTGTGATAACTGTTGCTGTGTGCAATTCAGTGGGCACAAAGCCTGATGTGAGGCTATTATTGAACATGGTGCTTAAGTGGGGAGCCAGTTCATGTAAAATGCAGCCTGGGATGTTGTCCGGTCCCATGGATGTTGTGTTTTTGGCTTTAGAGAGTGCAGCTTTTACCTGCGTAGTTGCGATTACAGGGATTCTGCATTCTTCCTGTATAGATATGGGCCCTTTAAGGGGTAAGAGGGGGGTAAAGTTAGCAATGAACCTGTCTGCCAGGATGTTGGCAATATCAGTTGGTTCTGTAATTTTCGTGCCTTTGTGCTGTAACTCAGAGCAGATCTGGGTGTTGCCATCTAGATTCCTGACATAGCTATAGAATGCTTTGTGGTTGTCCTTGGATTTAGTGCCAATTTTGTTTTCGTAGTTAGCCTTGGAGGATCTTATAAGGGATCTCAGTTTCTTACTGAGGCTGACCAGGGAGCTCCACCACTCATGGGATTTTACTCTCTTTTGCAACAGTTTCTTCCTTCTGTTGCACAGTTTATTTATGACAGCAGACCACCAGATTGGCTTCCTTTTTTTGGAGGATAGCATCTTGGTTCTGTTTGGGATAGCACAATCCATGCACTCATGTAAGTGCTTATATAGTGCATTTGTGTAGGATTCAGCAGTTGTAACTGTATTGTCCATCTGCATGGGTGTCATGAAGTTCACCACTTCTGTCTTAAGAAGCATGAAGTTGGCTTTGGAGAAATTTTTTACTGTGGTTTCCTTAATGGGAGGTGGGAGCGGGATGTGGATATCAAGGGTGATAAGCTTATGGTTAGATCGGACCAACGAAGAGTTGACTTCAGGTGTGGAACACTGGTCACTCATGTTGGTAATGACTAGGTCTAGGATATTGTTGCCCCTGGTGGGGTGTGTGGATAAGTTGATCTAGGGAATTGTAGTTTATGAATTCCAGAAAGCGTTGAGCTAAGGAGTTGGTACATGAATAGTTTTCCCAGTTAATGGTGGGGTAGTTGAAGTCGCCCATTATTAGGGTATTTGGTTGAATCCTAATATTTTCCAGTACATCAAGAAAAGAGGAGTGGGAATCCTGGGGCATGGTAGGGGATCTGTAGCAAGCTACAGTTTGGATTGCAGTTTTGCCCAGAGTTAGTTGCACTTGGATAACCTCGGATGCATTATGCTGAGCAACTAGCCTGGAGGTGTGGATATCCTTAATGAATATGGACACACCTCCGCCTTTGGTGTATCCATCCAGGTTACATGGCCGAAAAGTGTGGTATGAGTTATAGCCTGGTTGTGCAGGGGGTGCTCTCTGGAGCCTTGAACCAGGTCTCAGTCACTGCACAGATATCGATGTTCTCCATTTTAAGGAGTGCCTCGAGTGAGTGCATTTTGAGATTTAGACTTCTAGCATTGAGTAGCATTGCCCTCAGTTTTTGCTTGCCTGTTCCTGTTATAGTGGTGAATTTGATATTTGAACCCTGTCTAAAAAAGGCACTATAGGGACAGCAAGAGCCTTAGCCAGTATCCGGAATCCCAGGGGTGACAGGTGCAGGCCATCTGTGGCAAAGCATCGTGGTCTGTCGACCATGTCATCCCAAGTAGACAGATACTGAATCCCCTTAGAATGACACCAGAAGCTTAGCCAATTGTTGAAGTCAATCACTTTGTCCTTGTACTGCGGTATCATTCTGGGTGATGGCAGAATGCTACTCAGGGCTAGGGTCATACCTGCCTGGGCTACAAGATCGGAGAGCTCTTCCATGTCTCTTTTCATGTAGTCCAGGGAGGTACGTCTCAGGTCATTCACACCAACATGGACTATGACAGAGTCATATTTGTACTTGTTGTGGAGTGACCTGAGTCCGTGGGTTATGTGGCGGATCCTGGCACCCAACAGGCAGCTGACAGTAACCTTCTCCCTGTTTAACCTGGTGAGTGGGACATCAGTGTGCCTGACTATAGAGTCACTTATGACTAGTGTGTTCGGTACATTGTTTTGCCTTATTGGCTGTGGTTGAGTGGCACACTGAGTCTGTGGGCTATGTGTCATTTGGGTTGTGTTGGGGGATGGAGGTTGCTTGCGTTTTTGCTTTGGAGGTCTCTGTTGCTTAGAAAGATTATTATTGAGAGCCTCCACAAATGTTTTTGTGTTACTATATGTGGATTTTAGTGGTGTAGATTTAGTGAGACTATGTGATGAGTGTGGTGTGGTGTAAATGTTTACCTTCTCCTCATGACTGTCAAGTTCAGTCTTGGTTGGACAGAGCTTTACCTCCAGTTTGGCTAGATAAGTGCATCTCTCACAGGTTGTAGTGTTGGGTGGTAGGAGGAGAGGGTTGTCTGTGTACATGAGGCAATTTCTACATTGCCTCAAGATGCCCAGATTCATCAGATAGACAGGAGAGAACACTGGGAGCTGACCCTTGGACATGCCTGAATAAAAAAACTATTTTCCTCTAGATAAGTGAGGAAAGTGAGTACAAGAGCTGTTTTTCTCTAAGCAAGTGAGAAAAGTAAGTACAAAAACTGTTTTCCTCTAGGTAATGAGGAAGATTGAGTGCTATAGTAATTAGTAGCTTATTTAGTGCTTACAAGTTCTGAACAAGTTCTGAGCATGAATAAGCAAATTTAAGTGCTAAAACTAAGAATCTGTATCTGCACTAGACGAGTTACTGGGCAGAAACAAGTGCAAATGCAGGCTTTCAAATCAGAAAGTTGAGAGAGATGGAAGATTGCCCAAATGGCCAATAACTACAACTTCTGGGCCAGAACCACTCCTTATGTGGTAGACAGGTTACCTAGTGCTTACCACTCCCACTGATAAGCTAGAAGGCTTCCCCTCCAACACAGAAAGGCTTGGGGGGCTCAGAAGCTTACGTACAGTCCTGCATACAGCAAATCTGTATCTGGAACACTAGTTACAGGAAAGGTAGGAAACAGGCTTACAGTTTTTTTTTTTTTTTTTTTTTTTACAGAAAAGTAGCAAAAACAATAGTAAAAACAATTCACATGCAGTGCAAGCCAGCACACTTGAGTATGCAGCAATATTAGACCAAACATAGTTTAAAAAAATGCAATTAAATTAAAAAGGACTAAAAGCAAGTGCAGAAAGAGTTTATTAGGTAGAATGTGGTAAAAAGATGGGACTGGGGGAGTGTCCCATATCAAATCTACAGTGGGGCGGGCAACTGCAAAAGCCACCAAATGTAAACTACAAGCCAAAAATAGGGCGGGTGGGTGGAACAAAACAGTTTCAACAGAGATCTAAGCAACAACTAACAGTACAAACTTTAAAACCAATAAAATATACTCAGCTCTGTATATTTACCGATCAGTCTCTCAGAACAGTGAAACAACAGTTTCAACAGAGATCTAAACAACAATTAACACTCTATAACCAAAAAAAAAAAAAAATACTCAGCTCTGTATATTTGCAGATAATCTGTAAGGCGATCGCTCAGAACACAGGTTTCAGCAATTTGAATGCAGCTGTTACTATACCAACTGAAGACACGGCAGAAAATGGGGGGGGGGGGGTCAGTTTCAACAGAGATCTAAGCAACAACTAACAGTACAAACTTTATGACTCTGTTAATGTCCATGTTGCTGTGAATGACTTCAGAGGTACTTCCCTAGACTATATGAAGAGAGACATGATTGAGCTCTCAGAGTATGTGTCCCAGGCAGGTATGACCTTAGCCCTAAGCAGTACCCTACCTTCACCAAGAATGAATACCACCAAAAAAAAACTGACTTCAGCAATTCGCTTAGTTTCTCGTGTCTTTCCAAGGGGATCCAGTATCTGTTTGCCTGGGGGTTGACAGGCCTCGATGCTTGGCCAGAGATGGCCTCCACCTGCCACCCCTGGGATTCCGGATCCTGGCCCAGGCTCTTGCCTCCTCCATTGTGCCTTTTTAGGCTATGTCCCAAAGACAAATCTTACAACACAAAAGATCTGTGAAAAAGCACATTGAAGGTCATGCTGCTTAATGCTAGGAGCCTTAACCTGAAAATGCTCTCACTGGAGGCTCTCTCCTTGCACTGGAAGATGATGTCTGTGCGGTCACTGAAACTTGGTTCAGGGCTGCTGAGAGTACTCCTGCCTTACCAGCCTATACCTCACTCCACACATTCTGACCCCAAAATGAGGTCGGGAAGACTAAGAGTGGTGGAGTCTCTATCTTCATTAAGGACAGGCACACCTCCAGACTGGTTTGTCAGCATGACGCACTGGAATTAGTCGCAACTGACAGTTGGCAAGACACCCATCCACGTTACAGCCAGCTATAGAGCCCCCCTCCATGACTCAGGACACCCACTCCTCCTACCTGGACCTACTTGACTCTATCAAGGTACCCCCTAACACCCTGATCCTTGGTGACTTCAACTACCCTACCATAGACTGGGTGAACTCTTCCTGCACCAGTGCACTCACCCAATGATTCCTTGACGTCATTAACTCTAATGCACTAGACCAGCTTGTTTCATCCCCCATGAGGGGAGATAACATTCTGGACTTGGTTCTCACTAACATGGGCGACTGCTGCACCACTCCCATAGTATGTTAATCCTCCAGTGAGATCAGATCATCAGTCTATATCATTCAAAGTTTCTATCCCCCCCCCCCATCCCCCCAGCTGGAACCAGGCTAAAAAACTTCTAAAAAGCTAACTACAACCTCCTAAGGGAGGGTTAACAGTAGCATCACACCACCGCCCACTTCACAGGATGCAAACAACTATGCTGAACAGTAGATCAGTGCAGTATACAAGCACCTGTACAACTGCATGGACTCAGCCATACCCAGCAGAACTAAAATCTGCTTCTCAAGGAAACACAAACCAGTCTGGTGGACATCCCCTATCAACAGGCTTTACAATAAAAAGAGGAAACTGTTGTCCAAGGGTAAAAAGGAACAAATTCCAAACTGGAAAAACTCCCTCGTCAGCCTCAACAAGCAAATTAGATCACTAATGAAAACCTCCAAAACCAATTATGAATTGAAACTAGCCTCAGAAACAAAGGGAAACCACAAAGGCTTCCTTAGTTACATCAGGAACCTCCATGGCAAAGCTCAGGTTTGTTCTGAATTAGTACTTAATGGTACCACTTACACTGATCCTGTTGACTTAGCAAATCTGCTAGCAGATAGGTCTAGCGCAAACTTCATCCCCTATCCCCCCAGAAAGGCCCATTCAACATCCTCGATACTTGTCCAGCATCTCACATCTCCATAGATCAAGTGTTAAAGGCCCTATCCAAGGCAAAAAGCACAGCTTCCATGGGACCTGATAGTATCCCAGGATGTATTCTGTACCATCTCCAGCAAGAACTAGCTTCACCATTGAGCACACTATTCAACCACAGCCTAAGTACAGGGTTCATTCCAGCAGAGTGGAGAACTGCCATTGTCATCCTCTTGCACAAAGGTGGTGCCACTACTGATCCTGGAAATTATCGCCCCATTAGCATGACAAGTCTGATCTGTAAAACCATGGAGTGTGTTACTATGGATCTCATAAACAAGGACAGAGGCAATCTCCAAGCACTTGACCCCACCCAGTTCGGATTCGTCAAGGACAGATCTTGCCTGCTGAACCTGGCTGACTTCTTTGAGATTACACTAAAGCCCTGGATGAGGGAAAGTCAGTACATACAGCTACCTTGACTTGGCCAAGGCCTTTGATACAATCTCCCACTAAGGCATCATCGAAAAGCTAACACAATTTGGCGTAAATCCTTATCTCATCAGGTGGGTGGCCAACTGGCTCACCGATAGGACCCACAAGGTCAAAACAGGTGCCTCCACATCTGACAACAGACTTGTCACTAGTGGTGTTCCCCAGAGATCTGTCCTGGAACCCCTACTGTTTGGCATTTACTTCTCAGAGGTCCAGGCAAAGACAAAAGGCCTGTGGCTAACCAAGTCTGTGGACGACTGTAGGTTGGGTGCTGTCATTGATTCCCCAAATGATGTTAACATGCAAGAGGGTCTCACAGCAACAAATGACTGGTGCCAAAGTCATGGCCTTACATTAAACTCAAAAAATGTATTATCATACTATTTGGCAAAAACACGGCCCCTACTGATTACCACGTAAACGGCAACACCCTAAGTACACAACCTGTGGTGAGACACCTGGGTACTCGGGTTGACAACAATCTCACATTCGACCATCATGTAGCGGCAGTGGTATGAAAAAACTTTTACTTGGTTCATCTTATAAATAAAGGGATTGCATCCAGAAAAAAGGAGGTTATTACCTCTGTATTCCTCCCTCATTAGGCCAATAATTGAGTAAAATGCCCTGTTTGGTATGTACCTCTCCAAACACCTGCACCAACTGGAAAGGGCACAGAAATACTTCACAAAGATAATTCATGGCCTCCAACACTTGTCCTATGTGGACAGGCTCCAATCACTATCACTCTACTCGGTATCATACAAATTGCTCAGAGGTGATCTGTCTCTCACCTACAAGGCACTATCAGACCTTGCCCTACAAAGATGTTCTATATCTGTAAGTCTAACTCCTCATCCATTACCCACTAGAAAGGCCTAAACCTAATATGTGACATCAACAACATCTGCTGGAGTGACAGTTTTGTCTCCAAGAGGCTGCCCTGTCTCTGGAATAGACTTCCCATACATGTCAAACAGAGTACCTCGCTGACCCTCTTCAAGCGCAACTTTGATGAGTGGATGGGAAAACACAAATTTGTCCCAGGGGTTCCACCTGTGTCCCTCACTGACAGGAGCAACAGTTGCTGACTGATGTTTCTTTTCTGGGGATAAACTCTTGGCTAGACTTGTAAGGGCCCCAGGGTCATCAGCCTAGTAACCTCCTATGATGCTAATCAGGAACAAAAAGAAAGCTGATGTTAGACTCATAAAAAAGAAATCCACAGCAGCTGAGTAAGCAAGTCACTAACACCAACTTAGTGACTAGTTTAGCTTAAGACAACTGGCCACACCTTTTTTTGGTAAAACTACTTCAGGATATAGTAGAAGACAATTACCAGGACTGTGCAAAAATAATTTTACTTTGTTTATGGTGGGTGTGGAAGTTGTAATTTAAATCTGCCTGTCCATCCACAACCCTTTTTCTCAATTTTTGCACATGGGGTCTGGGTGTCACTTCAACATTTACAATCATCTACAGCCGCAGTTTACACTGCCTTGTGGCTATATACCAAGCAAAATATTGATTAATAATATACACTAATATCACTCTGTTATGCTATTTTCATTTCAGATGTCTTCAGGCATCTTTTTCACATTATTTCTTTACTAATGCTCCAGTTTTGGCCACAGTTCCAATATTTGCCAGTGTTTCTAAATTTGACAATATCAATATTACCAACATTCCATTTTTCCAATGTGTTGTCTTACTATAGTCTAATTTTTCCATTCCCTAAATGAATAGGGTAATATCATGTTGTCAGTGCTTCATTTGCTTAATGTCATTTCGCTGATGTGCCTTTCTGTACAAACTTATTATGTGTTATGACTGTTAAGAATATTTTCTAAAATGTAACCTAGTTCATAGAAGAAAAGGGTCTTAGGACCACAGCACCTATCCAACAATAAAAACAAATAAATAAATGACAGAAATATTTGGGCAGCTTAGTACTGCAGTGGCTAGTCTTGTTGTCTCGCAGCATTGGGGTTTGATCCTGACATCTGTTTACTGCCTGTATGGAGTTTGCATATTCTCCGTACGTTCACATGAGATTATTTCAGGTATTTGAAAAACTGACTATTGTAAATTATCCAAAAATATTGCATTTGCCATTGCAGCCCAGGCCATGGCTAGAAATGGTTCACAGGTATAACTTTACTTACTTGGTTAACAAAGAATACTTAAACTGAAATATACTTCCAATGGCTCAATCATTATGATTACTGCTTAAATCTTTCAGGCTTCTGCTACCTGTGATTAGGACAATATATTCACAGACTATTTCAAGTTGAACTTTTAAAGCAGTAGGAAACTGAAAGAGAGAATTTAGAAACATCACCCTAATAAGCTCATAGTTTATTACTGGGCATGCAGTCCAAGGGGCCATTGAAGAGCCAACCCCCAATTTCACAATTATAATTAATAATCTGTTTAAGTGACTTGCTCAAGGTCACACAGTAGACAAATGAGGGCTGAGGTAATCAAACCCTGTACCACAAGAAGTAGCTCATTAACTGCTCATAGCCTTTATCGTCTGTGCTAAATGCCAAACAATGATAAAGCAAAGAAAGCTAAGACAAGCATACTTTTTAATTTTAAAGATTTCTCCCTAACCTTAGGCAAACACCTTGTGGAAAAAGGCTATTGGCTATACAGGGATTGTTCCCATGGAAGCTTACCCATAATCCCCTTTTCTCCTGAATTACCTCAGATCAAGTTTGCCCTCTAGTCCACTAAACAATATGCGTCAGAGGACATCCAGCCATTAGCATATTCTAATTTAAGTTGTATACTACAGCATAAAGATAAAGGAGGAGACCAGAGCTCATGCAGCAAGGCTAAAAGGAAATACCCATCAGGACATACTAAGAGTTTATAAAAATAAGAATGGGGCTGGAGGGTGGAAGGTTTAGGCAGGACAAAAGCAGACGACATGGATGCAGAGTTATGGTGAGCACATAACTTTTATATCTGATGTTAAGACAGAGTCCCCGACCCCAACTAGAGAAACCCTTGGTGGTCCTCAAGGAAGGATAGTCTGGAGAACAGTGGAGCCAAATGCTGCCCTATTCCTAGATAAGATGTCCAATTTTAATGAGGTATGAAGGTATGAACATTGGACCGTGTGTTATCTGCACAAAAATGTCATCTACAGAAGCTCTGGACCAGAAAGCAGTTGAAGTGGCCAGAGATCTGGTGAAATTAACCTTAGGTGTTTTGGGTAATGTCAATCCTTTACTCTAACAGACAAAAGAAATATAATCAGTGAGCCTTCTAGTTAAGGTTACTTTAGATACTGCTTTGCCAATTTAGCTTTGGAAAAGGAAACAAATGGTCTTATTTTCTGAAATCAGTTCTGTGAATATAGAATCTAAGTTATCTTTGAACATCCCAACAGACACAGCATATATTCTCCCTTGTTAGAAAAATTTGGAAACAAAACGGGTAGACTGATGGACTGCTTGAGAATTGTCTCTGACACCAGAATGGTTAGTCTGAAGGGAAACCCTGTCCTTATGAAAACCTATATATGGTGGCTGGGAAAAAGCACCTGGAGTTCTGATACTCATCTGGCCAATGTAATAGTGACCAGGAAAATTTTTTTTTTTCCATGATAAGAACTGTAAGTCTACTTTAGCTGAAAGGGAGGTTGGGTCAAAGCTTAAAGAAATACTGTTAAATCTCATGGAGGACAGGGTCCTTAATAGGAGGCTGAAGTAAAAAAGTACATTTAAAAAAAGCCTTATATAATCTCAGAGAGGCCAAAGAAGAATGGTATTCACCTAAGCGAAAACTAGAAATGACAGCAAGTTGGACCTTAACTGTAGTGTAACTAGCTCCATCATTAAAAATGGAAGCCAGGAAGTCAAGAATAGCTGGGATAGGTGCTGAAAAAGGGTCCAATTGTCTCTGAATGGCCCAAATAGAAAACCCTTTCCATTTCCTCTTATTAATTTTCCTGATAGAGACTTTCTGGGAGGATGTTAAGGATGTGATGAACTGATGTCATGAACTGAGGAGGAAAGCCTGGAGATTCTAGCCATCAGTGGAAGTAGAGAAATCATGCAGTCAGTTTGAGGGTTTGAATATCCAGATGAGGTATCCCGGATGGGTGAGATAGAAGGCCCTGAGAAGAATCCAACACCCAGGGAGGGTGAACTAGGTGAGACCACAGGAAGGGAAACCACACTTGGCAAGGCCAGAATGGTGCAATGAGAATTACCCTGCTTTTCTGCTGAGAAGCTTTCCGGAGAAACTTGGAAATTAGAGGGGTGGGGTATATAGGAGACCAGAGGGCCAATTGTGAATCAGAGAGTCTCTTGGTGACTCCCTCTCTGGGAGATCAGGACAAAGTACCTATTGCACTTGGAATTGATGGGAGAAGCAAAAACAGTTGCAGCACAGTTGGCCTCATTAGCAAAATATCACTTCCACCACTCACTGATTGAGAGACTACTAGTGAGGAAGTAAAATATACCTAATCAGTTTATCTGCTAGCACATTAGACTTCCTAGGAATGTTAATTGCTGATGGAAAGCAGATGGTTGAGATCAGCCACTGCCACATTCTCATTGCCACTCGACATAAGAGTTACGACTGGATTACTCCCTGTTTGGTGATGTACCAGACCAGAAACATGTCTGTCTGAATAGCAACTATCTCTAGATGGAGAACATCTTGAAAAGCTTGTAACACCAATAGGACTGCTCTCATTTCTAGTATATTGATGTGAAAACTGACCTATAACTGAGACCACATGCCTTGGACTGTCTGTCCCAAGTAATGTCCCCCACCCTATTTGTGAGGCATACATTATCATTGTGACCTTGGGAGTAGAAGGAAAAAAGGGCAACATGGAGAAACTTCTTCTGCGAAAAATCCATGAGGCTATGTGTTGTTTGCAAACAGCTGTAATTCAAATAGGTACAGTTAGAGGGCGCCACCCTATTGACCACTGTACTGCAAGGATCCATTGTAGTACCCTCATGAAAAATTTTGCTAAAGGTACCATAAGTATTGATGCTGCCATTGATCCAAGGGGCTTAACACCAGCCTGGCTGGAGGGGAAGGAAGAGAGAGAACATGCAAAACTTTGTTCTGTAGATTGTTTAACCTTAGCTGTGTCAAGCTTGAAATCTGTGTCACTGTATCCAGATGAGTACCAATGAATTTCAGGGCTTGAGTAGGGGAGAGCTGCAACTTGGTCTGGTTCACTGTTATGCCCATTTGAAGACACAAATGGAGCAAGTAATCCCTGGCCTGAATCAGTAGTGGTTTTATGGAATCAGAAAGAAGCCAGTCATCTAGGTAAGGAAATGCATAGAATCCGCACAAATGTGCAGTCTCAGGTGAGCTGTGGCCATTGTCATGCACTTGGTGAACACCCTGGGGGCTGTGGTGAGACTAAAGGGCAGGGCTCTGAAGTGATAGTGACTGGCTCCCAGCCAGATTCGTAGGTATCACCTGGAGTGCTTGTGTATCTTGATATAATAGTACTCATCCTGAAGATCTATGGAGCACATCCAACAGTATTTCTGCAACAATGGAAGAATGGACTGAACCATAACCATCCGGAACTTTGAGTTTTTTATGAACTGATTCAGATTACTGAGATCCAACACTGGTCTTAGGTGCCCTGTCTTCTTTGGCACTAAAAATAATCTTGAATAGGTTCTGCGTCCTTGTTGGTCTGGTGGGACTGCATGGATCACTCTTTTTCTCAGCACCTTTTCTATTTCTATGGCTGCTGCTTTCCTCTGACTGGGTGAAACATTGGTAATTTTTTCATTCTGTTATGGAGGTAGAAGGAAAATGGTATGTAATAACCTCTGGGTATTATTCTGCATGACTAAGCATCTTTGGTAATGGCTGTCAGGGCTTCTGGGTGCGGATAGAAGACCCCCCCCCCCAACTGCCTCCAGAGTACAGCAGTCAGGCAACCCTTCAGGGGCACTGAAAGGGCTTCTCAGAAAAGTGGCCCCTGAAGTCCTGATGTTGTGGGCCACCTCTGTCACTGGGGAGATGTCTTCCATTAGAGTTCTCCCCACTGCCACAGGGATCTATCTCTGTAGGAGTCCTGGGAAGACCCTTATGTCTTTCAGAAACACATCTTTTTGCCTCCTCTCTGATTTTGAAAGAAGGTCCTTTGAGGAGTAGAAAAATGAATTCTCATAGTAGTTAATTTCTCCCCATCCTGCTTACTCCTAGAGAGACTCTACTTCAACTTGGGACCAAACAAGGTGGATCCATCAAAAGAAGCATTAATGAATGAAGTCTTGAAGGGCTCTGCAAAGTCAAAACGGCACATCCAAGCATGAGTTCTTAAAACAATTTCTGAACCTGTGGTTCTCAAAGCTCCCTCTAAGGCATGAGAAATCAGCCTCAAGGAACCATTTCATAGAGACTAAAGGGTGGCAGGTTAAGAAGAAACTGTCTTCTTGTCTTTTGCAGACAGAGACCTTGAAGGGGTACAGGAAAAGTCCTTGATCAATTCCTTCTGAAATCTCATAGTGTGTGCCAAATAGTTCAGCAAACTGAGGACAAAGTTCACTGAAACTTAAATACACTTCCCAAATCTGTCCAATGCCCTGGACTCTCGGTTAGGGGGATGGACAGAAGAACTCTGTTCTGTGAGTTCCTTCTTGGCAGCTGTTGAAATCACCATAGTATACACTAGGGGACCCTTGCTCCAATGGGCCCTATCCTTTGGCTCAATGAGATATTTATCTTGCCTTTTGGGAACAGGCGCCGTGACAACCGGATCCTATCAAGCCCAGCTGGAGATGAAATCCACCATCTCATACATCTAGGGGACTACCCAAGATATAGCTGAGCTGGCTACAAAAGCCACGAGAAATACTGACTCCTTCTGGGAAGGTGGGGTCGAAGACCAACCATTCTGTCTCAAAAATTTGAGCATTTCATTGAGAGAGACATCTTCAAGGGGTGATCTGGGGGGAACCATTCCCCTTCATCAAAGTCAGTGTCTTCAGTTAAAGACTCATGATGGGAGTCTAAGTGCCTCCTTTTACATGTACACTTCTCAGGGGGATCTCCAGTGGAACATTCTGGGAGGACTCAGAAGTGCCAGCAGACTACTGACTGATTCCAGACAAACTTTGCCATTGATCTTACAAGATGCTCTGCAGGAAACAGTGACTGATCCCCCCCCCCCCCCATACACACACATCCACACAGGAGTACCAGTGCAAGAAACTGTTTCAGTTTTCAGCAGTTGTTAGGAAAATGTTACAAAACAAGGCTTATCTTTTCAGTGATAGGGCAGAACTTCAACCTAATAAGAAAATGGATAGGAAAGGATAAAAAACAATAAATTAATTGGTCAGTAGCTAACACAATAATATTTGCAAATTACATGTCCTTACTGATGTGTGGGTAAATCAGCTTAGCTTCCAGATATGCTGTTTTTGTTACCTACTGTTCTTCTTCCCCTACTTAACAGCCAATATCTTATCAATGAGCTACATATTTCACTAGCTTGTGTTCAGAAGAAATGGGAATTAGTGATCACATTTAGCCAAATCCCAATATATTCACACAGTAAAAACAAAATGAAAACTCCAGCAAAGCTAGAACTTCCACTGAGTGACCTCCCAAACCTCTTGTATCAGAGGCACATGGGATATATGCAAATGACCCTTTGACCCTTATGAACATCAGGTGTTTCAGCTAATTGGCGATTCTGAATGCCCATGACTTGTTTCATTGTTTAAATGGACAATTTCAGGCCAATAAAGCCAAACCCCACTAGCTGTGGGTATGCATATTTCGGCCTTGTTATGACCTCGTCAGCACAGCACAAGCAGAGTGTTTGACTAAGCATAAGAAACACAGGGTTGATGTCTATTATCATTAGGGTCACTGCAAAAATATCCCAAACAACAAATTAAAACAATAAGTGAGAAGGTCACTGAAAAAACAATCAGTGAAAACTTCCACTGAGTGACCTCCCAAACCTCTTGTATCAGAGGCACATGGAATATATGCAAATGACCCGTATGTGTTTCTTTAAAAAGAAGCAAAAAGGCAAGCCTGAAAATCTTTCTCAGGGGTAAGGGCTGAGGTGTGCAAGCCTAGAGTGTGGATTGCATGGTAAAATCCTTGGGAGAGATAGGAGTTTTTGAGAGAGACTTTGTTTCAAGGAAGCAGGGCATTTCAGGGGATTCTTCTAACAGAAATGGGAAACATGCTTTACTTGTACACCCACTCTTTTTTATCAGCTGGGAAACTTAGGGCAAGTGCAAGGCTTAAAGAGAAACCTCTCCAATTCCCCAAGTAGGATAATAGCACCACAACCACTTCTCAACCCCCTAGGAGGAGTGAATGGAGAGGAGATAAGCTTAATGTTCATTGGGAATTTGGGAAACAAAACAAAAATTACATCCTCCTAGCTGAAAGGTTGTTTTGCCATACTAAAGTGTCACCAAGGATTTACACAAAAGAAGCTGAAGTTCAACAAGAAAAATGGTGATAAGCTGTATTAGAAGAAAAAAACATGACTATTTTGGCCAGACAGAGGTTACTGGAATTAGTTCTGTTTCTTTTATTTTTTCTTTCAGAAGAACATTCTAAAGAGAAAACTCACTAGTTCTTCATCCCAAGGAAAAGAAAAGTAATCCAGCGCCGAAGGTCCTGGTATGAAAATAGGGTGCAGGTCGGTATAATGGTTAAGGTGTTTTTCTGACAGACATAGGGTACAGGGTTTGATTCTCACCTTTGGGAATAAAACTAGCTAAGCTTAAAAAGGCCCACAGGGGCAGCTAGCTTAGTAATTAACTAAGAACCTATGAATTAGACTACAGAACACTGGAAGCAATGCTTTCATATGAGTAGCAAAATAAATCTGGTTTGGACACTCAGAAAGGTTTGCAGTTTGGCAAATTACTGAGGAACATCTTTCTATACTTAGGGGAATCACCAAGACTGTTGTCCTGAAAGATATACTGCTGCTAAAAAAAGTGGTTGTGTTGGCTTGCCACTGCCATAATAATACTGACTTCCTGCTAGGCTGCTAATATCTTTTTTAAACACCTTTGCTGAATTATCACTTGTGACATAGGCATATTTACATTTATATACAAGTAATCAAACTGCATTAACAAATTCACATTTACAAACATTGTACTTCACATATATTGTTATATATCATATAACCTAAGAAACGTTACATAAATTATTCAACTCCTGCCCTATTTTAAACAAGAAACATCTTTATTAAACCATCACTTACAACACAGGCAATCATACATTTATATAAATGAAATCAAACCACACTGACACTATCCTAGTTGCAATCATTTAACATCACAAACCATATTGACACACTCCCAGTTGCAAACATTATACATCACTTATAATCAACCCAATTATTTTCAGTAAACCATTAAATAGCTCATTTAAGTCCTGCCTTCTTTTAAACCACATTCCTGCCCTGTATGTATTGTTCCCACAATTCTCATTTTTCCTATGTGGTTTGCTCCTACCCTTTTCTAAAGATCTGAATTCCAGTTGTTTTTATCTCTGTTACTATATTCACTACTTCTAGTACAGTTGGTCTAGATACTGATTTCCAATGTCTAGTAATTGCTTTTTTGGCAGTTACCATAATTAGCACAACCATGTCTGGGCAATTCTGATTATGCATCATAGCTCAGAAGAATCATCACCCTCGTCACAGCAATCTGCCCACCCAGCATCTCCAACAGTGCATCCCACAGGGAATCAATAAAGCCCGCCAAATCACCGCACTCCCAGAAAATACATTCCCAATTACCTCTTTCTTCCCTGTCACACCTCCAACATTTGCTGCCTGTCTGAGGAAAAATTCTCTGGAGTCTACTTTGGGTGTAAAAAATATATACATGCAAACATTTCCAAACAAAAATCCTAAATCTTCTAGATTTTGTTGCATATTTGGGAAACATACATATATTTACCCATTGTTCTTTGTGAATTGCTAATCCAGTTTCTCTTCCCAATCCTTTGTAACCCCCTCTGATTGATTCTTATAGTTATCATGCAATATTGGGTCTATATTAAAACAATGAATGCTTAAAATGGCGAATGCTGATTTACTGACCCTTTAAAAGTGAAAGCTAACAAACTTGAAGACACAGAACAGCGATTTTTTTTCCCAGGGAAAAAAAAATCACTGTTCCACAAAAGTTCAAAACACAAAATAAAGTGAGGGGCTTCACCCCCCACCACCACTTATATATACCAATTCCGAGATCACGCCACAGTGGAGGAAATGGCAAAGTCCGAAAATGGTCCAGAGATTTTTTTTTCCTGGGAAAAAAATCGCTGTTCCATGTCTTTGGGATTGTCAGCTTTCACTTTTAAAAGGTCAATAAATCAGCGTTCGCTATTTTAAGCATTCACTGATTTAATATAGACCCCAATATTTTATATACTCTACTAATTATTCCTTTTTTAGTGGTAGCTTCTGTTCTAGCTTCTGCTAAAAACTCTACCAGTGCTGGTCTTTCATTTAGCACCCCACTATGTCTTTCTCTTTGTCTATACTCTGATAGCAATCCTTGAGAGGGAAGGGAATCTCTAACCTGCAGTCCAAATAAAGTCTTGCTGTCTTCCCATTCTATCATCTTTCCCTCTCTAGTCATTTGCTTTCAATACCTTGGTTCCTTTGCCAGTTTTCTCCAATAAAGTCCAGCTCCCTCTTCCTTACTGTGTATATCCCTATTTGCAATCATCCCTACAGGCAGAATCTCCTTTCTCCATTCCTGTGTTGGCATAGCTCTTAGGAAACTTTCTGCTGCTTTATAGATACAATATTCTGTATGACTACTGTTATTCTCCTTAAAGGTCTGCATCCAAAATCCCAATCTCCTTATTTCTTGAGCTTCCTCCTGTTTCATCATCATCCCTTTCCACTTTGAATTCTAGTTTTCTGCTTGTGCTTTGTATAAGAGCGTTAACTGTATAGCTTGGAAATGCCCCCTCAAATTGGGTAATCCCAATCCACCCTGTTCTACTGAAAGAATCAGAATATCCCACTTGACTCTTGCTGTCTTCCCCTCCCAGATAAAGTCTCTCAGCTCTTTATTAATTGCTACCTACAAGCTCTCCTCTGGTTGATAAAAATACACCTGAACTGTGTATAAGACTAATGGGACTAAAAAATGTTTTAACTGCTTGTATCTTACTATTCATATAACAAAGCTTCCATTTTTTTATCTTTTGTTTAGTCTCTTCCCACATATCCTTAGCTGTCACACCATTATCATTTTTAATCCATACTCCTAAATATTTCATTCTATCATGTCCCCATAAATATGGATATTGCTGAACCAATTCATATGTGGGTACATAACTTACTGCTATTGCCTTTGTTTTACCTTCATTAATTTTGTATCCTGAAAAGATGTGAAACTATTTCAAAATGTTCTACAACACTGTAATGTCTCTTTCTGTTTTTGTCAGATCTAAAGTTATATCATCTGCAAATATAGCTGGCTTTTCTTGACTACCATGCCAATTATATCCTTGAATTTCTGAGTCCCTTATTTTCTTTGCTAATGGTTCTAAATATAATGCAAATAACAAAGGGAAAGAGGACACCCCTGCCTGGTTCCTTTGCTCAAGCAGAAATTATTAGATAGGAACCCACCCACTTTAATTTTCATCTCTGATCCCTCATATACCCTCCTAATCAACCTTAAATTTTTTCAGGAAATGCAAATGCTTCCATAGTCTTTCTCATAATGTCGCAGCTTACTCTGTCAAATACTTCCTCTACATCAAGACCCACCAACAACAATGGTACATTATTATATTCTGCTTCCCTCTGGATTATCAATGTTCTGTTAATGTTGTCAAATGTTTGCCTCCTCTCCACAAAACCACACTGATCCATATCTATCAATTATGGCCCTATGTTTGCCATTCTTTTAGCCATTACAGACATGAACACTTTATAATCATGACTTAGTATTGAAATGGGCCTGTATGAAGCTGGATCTGTTGGATCTTTACCCTCTTTAGTATTACACCTACCACTGCTTTCTTCCAGGATGTTGGTGCTTCTCCTTCCCTTAAAATACTGTTAAACAAAACCATCCAGACCTATATCATTTTTCCCTCCTAGCTTCCAAACTTCCACAGGAATACCATCTTTTCCTGGGGACTTTCCTGTAGATTGGTTATACATCACAATTTCTTTCTCATCTCCTCCTATTCTAACCATTAGTAATTGAGCCTCATCCACCTCTAACCTTTGCATATTTAATTCTTTCATAAACATTTCCATTTGTATCTTTTCTTCATTTCCATATTTATTTGTTTATACAGACTTTCATAGAATTTCTAAAATATTTCTAATACCTCTACAAGATCTGTTGTTACCTTCCTTGTTATAGGCTCCCTAAGCTTGGCGACACTCCTTTCTACTTTCTGTTGCTTGAGCTGTACTAAAAGTTTTTGTGTTCTAGTCTTATTATCAACAAACAGTTGCTTAACAGCAATCTTTCTAAACTCATGCATATTATTGAGGTAATCCCTTATTTTCTGCTTAGCATTCTGCAGGTGATCCTCTTCGACCTCTATGAGATTCCTCTTATTCTGCAATACTTTAACATTTGTCAGTCCTTTTAAATAATTCTTGTTACTTCTTAACCATATCTCCCTTACATTTATTTCTACCCAATTTTTAAACCTCACCTTAATTTTATCCCACTCCCTAGCTATATTTTCAGAAGTAATTTCTATCCTCTCGAATAGCTCCTGAATAATCTCCAATACCCATTTCTTAAATTCTTATATTTTCAACAGATAGGTGAGAAAGTGCCAGTGTCTCATTTTTATTTAATTAGTCTGTATTTTTATTTTAGTTATTACTGGTGCATGATCTGAAATAGTTATTGGGTACGTATCACGACCTACAGTTAAATGCGCATGTTCCTGTGAAATATAAATTCTGTCTAACCTAACCCAGTTATTATACTTTGGGGAATAATATGTAAATTCACTCCAAACTCATGTTACTGAATTCACATCTTCCATACCAAATATTTTCCTAAATTTCTTCAAAAATCTATCCTCCTTTGTTATACTTTCCCTTTTGGACACCCCAGACACATTTTCACTGCTGCAAATCAAATTCCAGTCTCCACCTACAAGTAATATTCCTTGCTGAAAACTAATAATTTCTCTCAGAATTTTCTTAAGCTCCATTATAGCAATTTTAGGAGTAATAAAATACATGCCAGTGTAATCCTCCTCCCTTGCCAGTAGCCACTTAGCACTACACATCTGCCATTATCTTTTTTATCCTCTTCTATCACTATCGGAGCTCCTCTTGCAAATATAAGCACTCCTCTTTTCCTTTGTCCCAGATATTCTGCTGAATGCCATCCTGAAATTCTTTATCAGATTCGCATGTTCAGTTCTTTCCAGGTGTGTCTCCTGTAACATAGCTATTTACACTCTACATTTTTTTATATAGTTCACTAGTCTTTCTTTTTTGTATTTAACTGTGAGATCACTGACATTTAAAGACATTACAGAAAACATCACTGTACTAAAAAGTTATTATTCCCACTTTTATGTATAACACCTTATTTGTTTAATGCCTGGTTCTGGCTTTTGTGTTACATGTGCACATTGGCAGTTTCAACTTTTAATAGTTGTTTCTCGTCATATCCATATTTGAGCCTATGTCACATCTTACAAAACATTTTGTTTTATTGAATGTCCTCAAACAAAAAACAAACCCCCAAGACCCCCCTAAAACATATTAATTTAATACTAACACACAAAACTGTGTACATCTTCAAATATTGAAGTTTTACCCTCTTAATAGGAACAAATGTCCCAAACTGACAGCCACACTCACAAACTTCAGTTAACCTAAAAGAGAAGTTATTCATGATAAGAAGCATGGTGCAGCATGTCCTCCCGCAAATTGCTAACTGGTTTTATCTGATCTTTATAGCTCTCCCAGCTGGGAGAACCCCTGAATGCTCTCAGAGAACATATCTTGTAGCCAGTTTCTCTTCTTTTTTCCCCCATGACAATCACGCTCCACCAGAATGTAAACAATTTCTCTTTATCAAATTGTCTCCATGAAGACATGAGAACCAGACAGCCAATTTCCCATTATCAGATTATCTCCATGGAGACATAAGAACCAGTCAATTTCTCTTTATCAGGTTGTTTCCATGGAGACATCAGGGCCAGGTACAGAATTGCTAATAAGCATACATTTATTTGCTAGGAAAAAAATCATCATGATATTCAATATTCTTTTTCCTTTACTTACTTTCTCTTAAAACCTGTTACTAAATTAATCGAACGTCCTTAATCCAGTCACTCCCCATGCAAGAATGCTAAAAAGCACATTGTTCTTATGTCAAGCTCTTTTAACTAGGCTTTTTTACATTGCAGTGCCTACATTTCTTAAAACTGAACAAAAACAAAGAGAGAAGGGAGAAATAAAGGAAAAAAGAACAGCAGTACCTATTTATAATCCCAATTACACTTAAAAATAACTGATACATCTTTACTTTATAGTGTGTAAAGAAAACCATACACCACAAAAATAGTTTCCAGTAAGAAAAAAAAATGTTTTCTTTATTTACAGATAACTTTCTCCCCTCTGTTCCCCTCCCCAAAGCATTTTTTGAAACGTTAATGGCATGAAGTAGAGCATATACTTTATGTGCCCCACAAGCCTAACAAATTCTGAAAAAGTCCAACATTTCCAGATTTTCTTTTTCTGTCATATTTCACAAATATAATTATTGCACTGAAATCCCACATTAAGTTTCTGGTTTTATTACTGTTTATCTCCATCTCCAAATCCTGCCTCTACGTCATTTCAACATATTCTTGATTCTTCTTGTCAACTCATGTGCTCCCTTCCTTCTCTCCAACATTTTCCATCGAAACAGTGGAAAAGGTTTCACAAGTACAGTCTGTCTGTAGTCTTTACTACCAGAAGAACATAAAGCAGAATCTCTTTCTGTTTCACAGCTCACTTTTTGTTGGACAAACTGTTTTTATTTCCTCCTTAACATGTACTTCATCAAAAAATAATTTTGTCCCTCCAGGGAAGGATACCATGAAGGCAACTGGGTACAGCAGTTTGAATCTCACACTTGCATCTCAACATTCACGGAATAGTGGAATGAATTTACTCCTCTTCTGCCTGGTGTACACTGAGTAATCAGTCTCCACAAACACTCTGCTGACTTCCAATTTTAGTATTTTGTCCTTCTGCCACAATTTTGTCATAATCAACTCCTTCTGCTGGTGGGATTGCATCTTTATTATTATAAAGGTCTAGGTTGCCTTCTCGTAGGCAGGTTTGGGGCATACACCCAATGTACCCTTTCAACTAACAACTCTTGCTGTGGAATATCAGTCCAGTTGCTTATTTGTGCGTTCATAAAATTAATGGTATGTTCCACCCAGTTTCTCTGGTGTAGCTGAAAATTGCAGATTTTCCCTATGTGCTCTGTCCTCTAATTCTATATTTTTGAAACATCTCTTCCTGAGCAGTTTCATATTCAGTCAGCCTTTCCTTCATTTCAGCCTCTGAATTTTGCAGCTTTACCATCTCATATGAATATCTGTTAAAGCTTCTAGCATTTTTTCTGGACATTTGTTATTTGTGCTGATATACTCCATCAGTGTTTTGTTTATTTTAACCAGGTCTACATGCAGTTGTCTTATATCTTCCTGTAGATTACTGGAAGTAATGTCTGGATGTTGCATTGCTTTTTGCTGAACAGTTGCAGAATGTATTTCTTTTTTTATGGCATTCAGGCAGTACACTTACTAGCCAGTTGCTGAAATTTACCCATAAGCACAAAAGTCTACTGGCCTTCTCTGCTGAGTTTCTGTTTTCACACGGGGAGAGCTAGAGTTAAGCTGCTACTCAATGTGCAGCCATCTTGGAAGTTCAAGCTGATAATATCTTGTGCTACTTGCTGATATGTACCTCATCACTGTAGAATTGCCAATGTGCTGATTTGGAGGGGTATTGGGTGAAAAATGCCCTGAAAAGACTCCAGGAGTCTTGCAATTTTAAGTTGACATGTGAAGATCTTACCCTGCAAGTATAATCCAAAAAATATGTTAACAAATGTTACTAAGGAGAAAGTGTCAGTAGAGACACTTCCAATATTGTGAGGACTTTATTGTAAAATAAATTCCCTTGTTACTGTATTCACTACTGGGACTATAGTATTAGCACTGTATGATGACTGGTTAAAGAGTTTCTTTAGCACTCAGTGAGGTTTTTCTGTGTTAGCCTTGCAGTAGGAAACTTAGAATACAATATGTATACTATAGAATAGAATAGTATACAATAGAATATACAGTACAATATGTATATATATATATATATATATATATATATACACACACACACACATATATATGTATGTGTGTGTGTGTGCGTGTGTCTATATACGCAAACTTAGAATACAATATGTATATTATATACAATAGAATATAGAATATTATACAACAACCCCCCATTAATATTCCAAAACATGCACGCTGATTGGTCAGCGTGCACGTTGTAAATCAAAGACTTATACTAATGGAAAAAGGTCCAGTCCACCCGGACTTTTTCCATTAGTGTAATTCTTTTTTTTTTTTTTTTTTTTTTGGACAGCAACGGAGAACGGAAGAGCTCCATTGCTGTTATCTCGTTATGTTAAATGAGTTTAACATAGCGAGATATCTTAAAAAAAAAGCAATGGAGATCTTCCTTTCCCTGTTGCTTTTTTGAAGCTGTCTCGCTATGTTAAACTCTTTTAACATAGCGAGACAAGTTTTTAAAAGCAACGGAGATCTTCCTTTCTCCGTTGCTTCCACACACACAGTTCTGATGTACTGCGTAACCATACGCATGCGCAGTGCACCAGAACTGCCACAGAATACTGGACAGCTGCGGAAGGGCAGCAAGGAGGCATTATACAATGCCATTATTTAAGAAAAGTAAGTATTTTTTTTCTTAAATAATGTCACAGTATAATAGCAATAACCAACTTCTGGGTGTGGGTAATGCTGGATTTACCCACGATTGTCTTTGTTTGGCCACTCGGGCTTCGCCCTTGTGACCAAACCACACCAACCGTGGGTAAATCCAGCATTACCCAGGCGTGGGTTATAGCTTAAGTATACAATAGAATACAGAATAGTAGAATACAAGATGAAGTGTGTCCCAGCTTCCAGAGTTGTAATGTTGTTACTGCTGACAATAAACTAATTTCCTGAATTAATGTTTTATCAATAATAATCATCAATAATATAGTGAAGAAGGAATGTGAAAGCATTATTTATATCACAATTATAGACTTCTGTACCTTGACAAATTGTTTTTGTTAGTCTGAGTTGCTCTATTTCCCAATCCTTTACATAGGGCAATAATATATTCGAAAATCATTGTTTTCAGTCAAATAATTACTTATTATGAAGTTCAAAATATGATTAAACAGATCACCTTTAGTAATTTGGAAATATTAAATCCGTAAAGACATATTAAACATTCATTCATGTCCTCTTACATCAAACCATTGAATATATTAATATACCAAGCTTCTTTTTATGAAGCAGTCTTTCTGTTTCGAGATGTTTCACATATTCCTTTATTTGAAATATTCTATCTCATATAAAGCTAGAAGTCTCACTGATACATATCCTAAAAGTGTTACTTCAAAAACAAGAAACTTGTTTTCTTTATAAATATAACACTTTGATGACAGAGCGTATGAATGAAAATTTAAATATATCTTTAATTATTTAATATTTTGAAGATACTGTAGATATTCTTTCTGTTTAATACTTCATGTACTGATTAACAGTTTGACTGGAAAGAGAAGGTTTCTAATCAATTGTTGCCCTGGACAAAGGGTCTGGAAACAGGCAACTCAGACTTGCAAAAAGGTTTTGTCAAAGTACCAAGATCCAGGATTGTGATACAAAACTTCCATATCTCCTATGCTGCATTCATTATGTTATTTGAGAGAAGGAAGCCAATGTCAAGGAAAGTTTTTTTCTTCTTGTATCTTGTCCTCAGTAAGGAAAAAAACAATATCGAAGTAGAGTTTATTCCACCCAAAAGAGTTACTGCCTATGAAGAAACTATGCTGGATTTCTTTGAACTTATAACTGAAATTTATAGTTATGACCAAGGTCTAGAAAAGCACTATTATGATTCCCAAATGCTGCTGTCAGCATGTTAGATACTATATATGTCAGACATTCAAATAAGGGCAAAGCTGGTCACCTGCTGTTTTTTTTAGGTCTGTAAGCACTGCAGCTAAACATTTTCTAGGCCCCCAGTATCTCATTGGCTGTTTTCCAAATATAGTCTCAGTGCTTGCAGGTGCATCTAGAAGCTAAGCCATCACTTCTGCTGTATATGCCCTCACCATAAACCAGGTATGCTTTTGAAGACCCCCCCCAACTTGCAGTAGATAGTCTATATATATATATATATATATATATATATATATATATATATATATATATATATCTTCCAATGTACCATATACACACTTTAATGCATGTAGACCTATTTTATCAAAGTTAAAGTTAACTTTTCTTATTCATCATTTATCTCTACATCTGGCAAAGACAGTACAGTTTCTTGTATCTGATTCAAGACAGAACTCTGGCAAGAAGCCCTGTGAGATGCATAGTTCATGGACTGCATGGATAGATTATTGAATGTAAAATAGTTGTACCACAACTGTCTAAAACTCTTGCCTTTTATAAAATGGAAGGAAAGCCAAAGTGAGGGACTTTCTTTGTTCCAGATATGTGGATACAAAAGTTGGCACAGAGTAAGCCATTAAGTTACTGTGTAAGTCTGGTTTACCTGTTTGTGCCCTATAAAGCCTATCTGCCTTCTAGGTGCTGCAGTCTAAGTGTCAGGGTGCAAAAAAGTAAAACCAGAAATCTGGTTTCTCAATGACAAGGAGAACTGAAGAGGATGAGAGCCAGTGCCTCTTATATATGGGAATATCAGTGACTATGGTAGCACAAGAGCATAGGTCTTCATCGACAGATAGACAGTAATGGAAAAATGTGCTAGAAAATAAGCCCAAATGTAATAATTTACTCCCTGAAGTAAGATCAAACATTTAAAAGAAGAAGTGCCATCAGTCAGAATGGTAGCAAGAAACAGCAGCACAATGAGGAGGAAAAAGATTATAAACAAAAAAAAGACAATATCTTTAACATGACAAAGAGAAAGGTGTGATGTTCATAAGGACCATAGTGTTTAAAACGTTAAGTGCAACATTGTGAATGCAGCTGCTTCCACTGTGTCCTGCAGAATGCAACTGTGTTGACGTTATGAACACACAGAACAAGTCAGTGAAGGTTTCAATCATATTTACAAAGACAAGCATCTGGAACGTTTCTCCCCGGGCCTCTGCTGAAAACTGGCTTCATTCCAAGTCAGACTTTCCCGGTTAACAAATGTTAACTAAATAAATAAATAAATGTGAAAAAAATTTGTTTTCTACAATGGGAAGCCCTACTGTACCCCAAACCCTCTTTATTTGTATATACTAGCTCTACAGTTGCACAAACATAAAACAAAGGGTAAAGCCCAAAACTATAAATCACAGGCACTGCACATATACAACTGTTCTATCAATGCTTCCCTACGTAGAACAGACAATGACAAGTTCCAAGTGAAAGAAGTGTACTCAAAAGAGTTAAAACCTCATCCAATTCACATTTAACCAAAGATAGGGGAGTTAGTTGGGTCTATATTATATATTCGAAGTTTTGAAACTTTGAACTTCATATGTTCGACAAAATATGAACGAAGTTTGAAACATCGAATATAAAATAAAAAATTTAAAAGAAAAAAACTTACCTCAACGCTCTGAGCAGGGGGGCAAGCCCCCCTGCACTCCCCACACACCCCCTACTTAAAAATACCAACTCCAAGATCACACTTCAGTGCAGAAAAGGGAACTTTCCCATTCTGCACCATACGGAGCTGTTACTTTTCACCTTCGAACTTTTTAAACTTCAATTATATGGTGTCGACCATACGACATTCGAACTTTAAAAAGTTCGAATAATTAATAGGGACCTGTCAAATTCAGCCACACCAGAGAGCAGGGTCATTCCTGATGCATTACAGGGATGCTGTAATTAAATCAAAAGATGCTTCAACAAAGTATTAGTTTAAGGGTGTGCACACTTATGCAGCCAGCTTACTGTACGTTTTTTATTTTTTATATTTTTTTCCCCTAACAGATTTGTTTTTCAATTGAATTGTACAGGTTATAGGTCACATTAAAGGTGAGAAAAGTTTTGAAATGATTTATTATGGCCTCATTTTTTATATCACAAAAACCTGCATTTTAACAAGGGTGTATACATTTTTTACATTCACTGTAGGTTCACTTGATTTACAACAAAAAAGTCATGCCAGACAAAGGAGATATAGTTTGTTTTTTTCTTAACATCACACAGTAGGTGATATGAAACAACTGCAAACTGAAAAAGAAATATCAGACTGCTGAAAAAGGAATATAAGAAAGAGCTGCCTGAGTAAAGCAGTCATTCTCCACTCTTAATAAAAAAACATACAAGTGAACCTATATGTAGATAACCTGCTTCTGCTATAGACAAGTAATACTGTTAAGTCAGTAGAAAGGTACTTCAGTAAGAGTTTGAACTGGTTTAATGATAACAACCTTATAATAAATCCAAATAAAGCCAAATAAATGTTCTTTCAGGACCCTCCCCCCAATCACAGGAAATACAATGCAACTGAGTCTCATGACCATTTATGCCGTGCCAAAACCCACCATTAGAATGGAGCTCCTTTTTCAAGGAGGGCTAGGCCAGTCAAACAAGGGATGAATATGTGACTACCCATCCAATCATCCAGTTCCCATTTGAAGGAAAATAATGTATTCACACTGCCCAAGTTGCCTCTGGAATCTATTCCACTGGTGGGGAAGGTGCTGCATATTGAACCTATCTCAACATTATGTTTTATTTATTTGCTGATGAAAATTTAGATCCCTGCTTCTAATATTCATGGGACTATTAGATTTGTGGAGATATAAAAGATTCAGGACCACTGAGTCCCTAATAGCACAGAAAATAAGGCAGAGATCTCCCCTCAGAACTCTAAAAGACACTGAATATAGAGACAGTGCTTCCAGTCCTTTCTGGTAGTTTAGGGTTTTTAAACCAGTGATCCTCTTAGTTAGGAACTTCTGGGGGGTTTCTAGTTGCTTGATATGTATAGTGAAATATACCCCAAAGGAGGCTTTGCATTCGATAACTGACCTAATCAGAGGACTTCCAAGATGGCTGCACACTGATCAACAGCTTACATTCAGCTGTCCCAGTGTGAAAACAAAAACTAAGAAAACAGAGCGACTGAGTCTGTCTTTTTACTGGCTGGTAAGTACACTGCCCGGATCCCAGAAAGAAGAAATTTAATGAACCTGAAGGAAAAATTACCACAAAAAGTGAGGAGAAAAACACTGTCTTAGAAGAGTCATGCAGCTGTTCAACAAAAAAAGCAGTTCAAGCTCCAGCTTTGGTGCAAGACATAACTTCCAGTAACCTAGAGGAAAAAATAAGTCAAAAATGCTCAGAGGGGATTATGCTGGTATGTAATTATACTCCACCTAAAACTGCTACAGTGGATCTTAAGAAAAATCTAAGGGAAAAAATCAGCTTGCACCAGGGAATATTACATATAGTTGAAGAATTATATCAACTCAAAATAACAAAAGGCTGGAAAAAATGAAAGAAGATTTAAAAAGATATTCAGATGAACTGATAAACTTCCAAAAATCAGAGGTGGCAATGAAGAAAAAGCTGGATGAATATGAGACTGCTCAATAAGAGAGGTTCTAAAAGATGGTAGCATTAGAGGACAGAGCACGTATTTCACAGCAGGAGTTATTAAATGAAAGGGCACATGCTGTGCATGCTCCAAACATGGCCATGAGAAAGCAGCCACGACCTCTAATAGTAAAGATGCAATCCTACAAACAGAAAGAGTTGATTTTGACTAAACTGAGGAAAAAGGACAAAGTACTAAAAGTTTGCAATCGTCGAGTGTTTGTGGAAAATGATTATTCACTGTAAACCTGGCAGAAGAGGAATACATTTATTCCAGCTATCGGGGAATGTCGACAAGCAAGTGTGAAATTCAAGTGGATGTAGCCAGCTATCTTCAGATTTTTTTTCCTTGGAGGATTAATGTCATTTTTGATGCATAACATACTGAGGAGGAAATACAAAATATTGTTCAAGAAAAAGAGAGCTATTAAAGAGAAGTGGACACTGCTTCTTATTCTTCTGATAATAGTGCTCATAGAGAGACTATGCCAGTGAAACCTTTTTCCAATGTTCCAAAGGAAAATACTTAAGAGAAAGAAAAAGCACAGGAGTTTACTAAAGAACCAGGAGTATGCTGGAAATGAAGCAGCAACAGGAGCTGGGAGATGGAGGTCAAAAGGAGAAAAAAAACAGCTACTTGGAAATTGACTCATATGGTGGGATTACAAAGCATCAACCACATTTGTCAAATATGGCTGAACAAGCAAACCTGGAAATATAGGACTTGTTTGACTTTGTTAAACTTGCAGGGGACTCCAAAGGATATGTCTTACTTCATAGGTGCTTACTAGGCTAAAGACCACAATGGTATTTTTAAATCTAGCCATGCATCCCAAATCTTTTACAAGTTCTGGTACCATTGATAAGTGTAAACAGGGGCTTGGATATAGGTTTAAATGGATATGACAAAAAACAATTGTATAAAAGATCATCCTGCCAAACATCCGTGTAAGCATGTAAAACAAAAGCTGAAACTAGACATTTAAAAAAGCTGCTATATATAACAGGTAAGAATAATAACTTCTTATCATAATGGCAACATTTTCCATATTATCTTTGAACATGAATGGACTCACAGGTACATACAAAAAAGAAACAGCAGAGAAGTATATTAAGAAATGCACAGTGCAAATAGCTATGCTACAGGAGAGACAGTTGGAAACAACTGAGCACGTGAATTTAATAAAGAAAGGATCTCAGGATGGTTACTCAGTGAAATATCTGTGACAAAGGAAAAGGGGAGTACTTATATTAATTGACACAGGAGCTCCAATAGTGATAGAAAAGGGAAAAAAGATACTAATGGTTGATTTGTAGTAATGGGCTACTGGTAAGGGAGGAGAATTATGTTGGCATGTACTTATATTACACCTAAAGCTGTTACAATGGAGCTTAAAAACATTTTGGGAGAAATAATCAGCTTTCAGAAAGGACTATTACTTATAGGTGGGGATTAGAATCGGATTGAAAATATATACGGGGAGCCTAGAAAGGAAATATAACAAAACAGGGTAGATTTCTGAAGATATATTTGGTATGGAAGATGTGAATTCAGTAGGAGGAGCTGAGAGAGAACTTGTATATTATTGTCCAAGGTACAAAAACTAGTCTAGGCTAAACATAAATTATATTTCACAGGAACATGTGTATTCAATAACTATTTCAGATCATGTGCCAATAATAACAAAAATAAAAATGGAGGGTAATGAAACAAAAAAAGAAACATTGGCAATTCCTCACCTGACTGTTAAACAGAGAGGAACTGAAGGAATGGGTAGTGGAAATTATTTGGGAATTATTAGGAAAGACAGAAATTATTTTAGAAAATACTGCTAAGGAGTGGCAGTTTAAAAACCGGGAAGAAATAAAAGACAAAGAGATATGATTAAGAAGTAAAGAATAGTTGTGAAAAATCTTACCATAACCATAGATGTCCTTCTCTTCCATGTTGCAGTATTCTTACTGTTGGATTCTCCACCTCAGGTGACCAAAACGTCGGCTCCTATACAAAAGTTTAAGCCTGGTTGCTGTTGGTGTATGGGACGTCATACGCAAGGACATAAACCAGGAGTCTTAAATGTGACGTCTGCATGCACAGACTTCAGAACTAACTGCCCAGTCAGACAGAGGACTAGGTAGAGCCAAATGATGTCCTCTAGACAGGTGAAATGCCATAGACTGCCCAGTGTGACCATAGTCTAGGAGGTACCCTAGGTTGCCCCACAGACAGATGAAAGGAATGCAGGGAGATGATGGGAGGGAAGGAATACTGCAACATGGAAGAGAAGGACATGTATGGTTATGGTAAGAGTTTACACAACTATTCTATGTCCTTCTATTCCCATGTTGTAGTATTCTTACTGTGGGAGAGTACCACAACTTTAGAAGGGTGAAGGGTGGAGGTAGAGGTACCTGATTCCAGAAATCCCTGCAGGATTGCCCTAGCAAAAACTGCTCTGGCTCTGGAGATATGATCCAACTTGTAGTGTCTAGTAAATGTGTGTATAGTGGACCAGGTTGCTGCCTCCAGGATGGAGGCTGTGTCTAGGCCCCTGAAGAAGGCCTTGGAGGATGCTACAGCCCTAGTAGAGTGTACTCTTACCCCCTGAAGTAAATCCTTGCCATGGTAGGAGTAGTAGAAGTAAATAGTTTTCCTGATCCAACAGGAAATAGTTTATTTGGAGACTGCCTTGCCCAGGGCCCTGGGGTGAAAGGATACAAAGAGCTGATTAGATTTTCTAATGGTCTTAGCTTTCTCCAAGTAAAATCTTAATTGCCTGTGAACATCCAGGGAATGGAAGATTCTCTCACTGTCATTGGTAGGAGAGGGGAAGAAGGTGGGCAGGTGAATGGACTGATTTAATGGTAGCTTGTTGAACACTTTGGGCATGAAGGAAGGGTTGGTGTGCAGGATTACCCTATCTTTGGGGAAGATAGTGTAGGGGGAGCATGCCATGAGAGCCTGTAACTCTGATACCCTTCTGGCTGAAGTGAGTGCTACCAGCAGGATTGTTTTCCATGTGCACATTTGTAGTGACGCAGAACTAGCTGTCTAGTTTTTCCAGGATAAAGTTTAGGTCCCAAGGTGATGGGATAGGCTACTTCAGTGGTCTGATGTGCAGGACTCCCTTCTGGAACAATTTAACATCTAGTATGGAGAGTAAAGGAAGGTCTAAGGGTAAGCAGGCAGAGGCAGCAGAAAGGGGCACTTTCACTGATGAGTATGAAAGGCTTGTCTTGATAAGCTCACATACGTATGCTAAGACAAGAGGTATATCTGCTAGAAAGGGATCCCTAAGCCTTTGGAGACACCATTTGGAGAATTTTTCCCATTTTAGACTGTAGGATCTCCTTGTGTTAGGTTTCCTGGCCTCCCTCAGGACAGAAAGCACGCCCTCAGAGTAGTGGTGTCTGAAGGGTATTAAAAGTTTATCACCCAGAGTGTTAAACACAGCATCTTCAGATGAGGGTGGATGAGAGTTCCCTACTGCTGCGTGAGTAGGTCCACCTTGTGGGGTAACGTGTGGTGACTGCCCTTGGTGAGGGATAGTAGAAGGGGGAACCAATGTTGCCTTGGCCAACAGGGAGTCACCAGCAAGATTTTTGGATTGTCCCTCCTGATTTTCAGGAGGACTATTTGAATGAGAGGAAAGGCATACAGAAATCGTCCCTTCCATGAGAAGGTGAAGGCATCTACTCTCAGGCTAGAGGAGTGGTCCTTCATACAGAACTTTCTCAGTTGTCTGTTCTGGGGGGAGGCAAATAAGTCTATTTGAGGTGTGCCCCACTGGTGGATAATGTCTAAAAAAAACTTCTCTGTGCAACATCCACTCATGATGCAGACAGAATGATCTGCTGAGAGCATCCGCTTGGTGGTTGTCTTGGGATGGGATGTAGACTGCCTGCAGAGATAAGTTGTTTTGTGAGGCTAGGTCCCAAATCTGCACTGCTAGCCTGCAGAGGAGATTAAGACTTGGTCCCCCCCTGTTTGTTGATGTACCACGTGACAGTGGCATTGTCTGTGAAGATCTGAAGGGGACCTGGCTGTAGAAGGGGGAGAAGGCCTGCAGTCATCTCCCTTACGTTGATGTGTTTTTTTCAGGAGGTGTGTTTGCCAGTGTTCTTGCACCTTGAGGCCCTTCACTGTAGCCCCCCAGCCCAGATCTGAGGCATCTGTCTGCATATGTTGAATTGGTGTAGGTGGTAGTAGAGGAAGGCCTGGGTTCATATGAACCTGTTGAATCCACCACTGTAGTTCTGACTTGAGGCAGGGTAGGAAGGGGATATGGACGTCTACAGGGTGGCTGTGTTGGGACCATATATTCTTTAGATACCATTGTAGCTTCCTCATGCGCATCCTGAGTAGTGGAAGCATTGGAACAGTGGCTGCCATAAGACCCAGAAGTTACATGAATTGTCTTGCTGACAGTTGGTGGGCCCACATAAGATCCTAGAAGTGGTCTGTTAGTGAAAGCACCTTGTCTGGAGGGAGGAATGCCTTCATCAGGTCTGTTTGGATCCTGCATCCCAGGAAGGTTTTGTCCTGCTCTGGTGCAAGGCAAGATTTGGGGAGGTTGAGGGTGAATCACAACCCTTGTAGTAGAGACATGGAAAACTGCAGATGTTTTTTGAGGGTGCTTTCTTTCTCTGCCAGAATGAGTATGTCATCTGGGTAAGAATAGATTTGAATGCCCTTGGTCCTGCAGTAGGCTATGGCGGGAGCTAGGCATTTAGTGAAGACCCTGGGTGCAGTGGACAAACCAAAAGGCAAGGCAGTAAATTGAAAGTGAGAACAAGGTCCAGCAAAACCTAAGTACTTTCTCTGAGTGGGCTGGATAGGGATATGGAGGTAGGCCTCCTTTAGGTCTAGAGTGGCTATGAACACTTGGGGTGGCAGTCATGGAAGGAGGGTCTGAAGGGATAGCATTCTGAAGGAAGGGACTTTTAGGAAGAGGTTTAGAAAAGACAAGTCCAGGATTGGCCTCCATGGTCCATCCTTTTTTGGTACCAGGAATAGTCTTGAGTAGAAATCTTTTCCTTCTTGTCCTGAGGGGACAGGTTCTATTGTTCAGTGAGGGATAAAGTGTATTTTTTTTTCGGGGGGGGGAGGATGCCCCATGGTGTGGGCTTTTCTTTCCAAGAAGGAAAATATCCCCTTTCTACTACTGCCAGGACCCAGCGGTCTGAGGTGATACTTCTCCAGAGAGGCAGGCAGTAGAGGAGACTGGCTGACAGGGAGAGACTGGCAAGGCAGTCACACATTGTTGGCACCATTTCTGCCTGAAAGGGCTGTCTGTGGGTAGACTGAGAAGGAGCAGCCCTGGAAGAGGTTTACCTCCTGTTACCTTTTCTATGCCTGGACGAAGAAGGAGTAGCAGTGGAAGGTGTTATGTGGACAAAGGAAGTCTTAGCTGGATAATTTCTGTAGTATTTTGGTATAGGAGACACTAGGAGGTGCTTAATGTCTTGTAGATCCTTGCTCTTCTCCTGAAGGTTCTTAAACAGTTCTGCAGACTGTTTGCCAAACAGGAGGTTGTGATCTAGTGGAGCATGTAGAATTTTAGATTTAAAATCTTCAGGCAGTTGTTGTAGCCGGAGCCATGAATATCTGCAAAGCACAGATGCAGCAGATCTCGCAGAGGCCTCTGCTACATCCATCATAACTGTATCTAATGGAGTGCCTGGCTACTTGGGATGCCAGGGTCAGCTTTGATGCAACTTCTTTCTTGATGGGAGAGTCAGGCAGGGAGGATAGAAGTGTAGATGCTTGGGATACCAAGTCCATGGCATACTTAATCATATGGGTTTGGTAATTAATAGCTCTGAAGGCTAGGGTGGAAGAGGTATAAACCTTCTTACCCAGCATGTCCATGTTCTTGCTAGCCTTGTCAGTAGGCAGAAGAGACAAGGATGGGATCAGTTTTGACTGCTTGTCAGGGGGCACAGCTCTGACTGCAGGGTCCACCAAGGGAGGGTTCACCAGAAATTTGTAGTCATCAGGCACCTTATAGAAACAATCAGGTCTCATAGGAGCAGGTGGTTGATAGTCTAGATTTTTAGATGTAGAAGCAAATGCGACTAGGTATGCAGGAATAACTAGGGGGATGGCAGATGGAGAGGGAGATTCAACTTGCAGCAGCTCAAAGTATCTTTTTTGAGTTTCAGTCATTTGGGAAGTATCCACTTGAAATATTCTTTCATTTTAGTAATGGTCTCTCCAAAAGTGATATCTTCTTGAGGAGAGTCCCCTTCTATGGATTCCTCATCTGGGGAATAGTATTCCAGAGGAAAGACTATTTGGGATGAGTAAGTGATAGACTCATCTGATGATGATCAAAAAATATCCTCTTCTTCTCCCTGAGGAGTGGGAGGGAAAACAGAGGTAGCTGAAGCAGGCCAAGGGCTAAACACTGGGATAGTGGTGGGAGAGGAGGCTGAGGGCCTAAGGGCCATGAAGGCCTACATCAAGGACTGAGTAAATGATTGCCAGTCAGGAATTCATTCCGAAGAGAAAGAAAGATGTTTGGTTTTTTGCTTTCTTTTCAAAGAGGTAGGTTTGGGAGAAGGTCTAGTTACAGGGGCCTGAGCTAACGAACAGGATTCAGATTCTTGCATTCTGGATGGGCATCTGGTGGAGCCTGGTTCCCTCTCGACTTCGGTAGAAACTGACGTCTGAGTAACCTCTGCAACATGCTAGCCAGTACTTCAGAACCAGCTTCCTCAAGGGGGAGTCAATGAAGTAGATGGCTCTAGCGGGTGTCCCTCAACCCCTAAATTGGCAGCTGGCGGGGCGTCCAACAATGAGAGGCAGCGGTAGTAGGCCATGAAAGTTTGGCCTTTTTTCGTGGTGGCTCCACCAGGGCAGCTGACTCGGGATCCATTTTAAGCACTAACTTTTTAAGTCTCTGGTTTTCCAGGTATAGATTAAGAACGGCCAGATGACGTCTAAGCATTTTGGGACAAATGATTGGCAAATGGCGCAGGACATATGGGTGGGTTCCCAGCCTAAGCAGAATATGCAACAGTCATGAGCATCCTTATGCAGAACTTGACATCCATATTCACATTTACCCTTCTTAGCAGACATCAGCTAAGAAAAAAACAGCTAACCAATTTCGAGCAATAATACATTTTAAGAATTCCCCAGTGGGGCACTTAGCTTTAAACGTCTTGATAGTAGAAGAACTATGTGATTGATCTGATATTCAACTGAGACAGAAAGGTTCTGAGGTCTATGCATTCAGATGTCACATTTCAGGCTCCTGGTTTATGGTCCTGTGTGTGACATCCCATGCACCAACAGCAATAAGGCTTAAGCTTTTGCATTGGAGCTGATGTTCAGGTCACCTGAGGTGGAGAATCCTACAGTAAGAATACTGCAACATGGGAAGAGAAGGACATCAAGAATTATTTAGAGGTACTGACAAAGGTTAAAATATTAGAAAGCAAAGGAAATCTCACAGAACAAGAAGAGCTGTAACTATAAAGAGCTAAAGAGAAAATTATGGACTACTTCTATAACATGCATGAGTTTAGAAAGATTGCAGTTAAGCAACTGTTTGTTGATAATGACTCCATATCACAAAAGCATTTAGCACAACAGCTCAGGCAATAGAAAGTATAAAGGGTTGTTTTCAAGCTTAAGGGGCATAGAACAAGGAAAATAATCAGAGATCCTGTAAAGAATTTAGAAATATATTGGAAACTTTATGAAAATGTGTATAAAGTGGAGAAATGGGAAAGCAAGAAAAAGTACAAATGTAAATGTTTATGGAAAAAACAAATATGCCAAGGTTAGCAGTAGATGAGGCTCAATTGTTAACAGTTAAGATAGGAGGAGATGAGATAAAATTGGTAATGTATAACCAATCTCCAGGAATAGATGGTGTTCCACTGGAAGTCTGGAAGCTAGGAGGGAAGAAAGTGATAAATATATGGAAAGTTTTGTTTAACAGTATTTTAAAAGAAGGAGAAGCACCAACATCCTGGAAGTAAGCTGTGGCAGCTTTAATACCCTAATACCCAAAGAAGGTAAAAACCTATCAGATCCAGCTTCATATACACCCATTTCAGTTCTACACCATAATAATAAAGTGCTTACAGAAGGTGATGCCAAAATTGATAGATATGGAGCAATGTGGTTTTGTCGAGGGGAGGCGAACATTTGACAACATTAAGAGAACAATAATGATCCAGAGGGAAGCAGAATGTGAGAATATAACACTGTTGTTGGTGGATCTTGATGCAGAAATAACATTTGACAGAGTAAGTTGGGAGTTTATGAGTACAGCAATGAAAGCCTTTGCATTCCCTGACACAATAACAAGGTTAATTAGGATATACAAGGGATAGGAGGTGAAAATTAAAGTGAGGGATTCCTCTCAGATAAGTTCTGTTTGAACAGAGGAACCAGGCAGGGATGTCCTATTTCCCTTTTGTTACTTGTGTTATACTTAGAACCACTGGTAAAGAAAATAAGGGACTCAGAAATTCATGAGTCTACTAAAATTAAATGCTTATTAAGGATTAGATGTTTAAGTTAATATTTATTATTTTGTGATTTTTCACATTATTCCTTGATCATTATATTTATAATATTTACTTAATTATTTATTGATCTGTTTGGAATTAGAATTTTTAAATAAAGATAAATATTTATTCCTATATCAATTAACTGGTTTAAGATGTGCACAATAATTGGTCCTTGACTGTTGTTTGGCGCCATATTCAGTATTTATATGGCATACAGGAAGTTCATAAGTCTATTTTCTATTGAAGCTCCAGAGAGAACAATAAAGTGACAAATGCACTCATTTTTGGTGTGCCTTATTGTCAATGGCATCAGGATGCTATATCCATTTCATTTTTAATTAGTGTATTTCAGAAATTCAAGGATAGAATTGGTATGGTAATCAAGAAAAGTTGGCTTTATTTGCACATGATATTATTTTGTACCTGATAAAACCAGAAAAAGGCATTTCAATGTTGTGGAATATTCTGAGACAATTTCAAGTCTTTTCATGATACAATATTATTGAAGATAAAAAAGGGCAATAGCTTTAAACTATGTATCTACACACAAATTGGTTTGGCAATACCCATATTGACAGGGACATGATAAATTAAAGTACTTAGGCATATGGGTTAAAAAGAATTCTGTTACAGCAGCTAAGCATATATGAGAAGAGACTAAACAAAAAAGTCAAAAACTGAGAAACTGGAAGCTCAGTTTTATTGGTATGGATAGCAAGATACAAGCAGCAAAAATGTTTTTAATTCATTTAGTTTTATACACAGGTCAAGCATATGTTCAGCAACCAGAGGAGAAGTTGTGGATAGCAATTAATAAACAGATGAAGGATTTTATCTGGGAGGGGAAGAGGGCAAGAGTCAACTAGGATTGATCCCTCCAATAGAACAAGGTGGTTTGAGATTACCTGATCTGAAGGGGTATTTCAGAATTACAAAATTACGGTTCTAATAAATAGCACAAGCAGAAAGCTACAAATCAAAGTGGAAATGGATAATGATGAAACAGGGGAAGCTCAAGAAATAAGTGGAGAGACTGGGATTTTGGATGCAGATCCTTAAGGGCAACAACAATAACAATAACCATACAGAATATTATATTCATAAAGTAGCAGAAAGTATTCTAAGAACTAAACCAACAAGGGAATGGAGAAAGGAGATTCGGCTTGCAATTGAAGATAAAAAATAGAGAATAGGCAAGAGAGGGCTGGAATTTACTGGAGGAAACTGACAAAGTAACCAAAGTACTGGGAGCAAATAATTAGAAAAGGAATGTTGACAGAATGGGAAGAGGCCAAAAAAAAATTTGGGTTGCAGGCTACAGATTGTCTTTCCTATCAAGGATTGATATCTGAGTATAGGCAAAGAGAAAGAAATAGGGGGATCCTAAGTGAAAGGAAAGCACTGGTAGAGTTTTTGTATTTTAATCTAGAACAGAAGCTGCTGTTAAAATAGGTAATATTAGTAGGGCATATAAAATGTTGCATAATTATAGAAATGAATCAGAGGTGGTAAGAAAGGATTGGGAAGAAATACTGGAGAAGCAACTCACAAACAAACAATGTGAGCATATATGCATGTCTCATAAATATGCAACAAAGTCTAGATGATTTAGGATTTTTGCTTGGAAGTGTTTGCAGAGATATCTTTACACCCAAAATAATTTTTCCTCATGTAGACTGTGAACGTGGAGGTGTGATGGAAAAGAAAGAGGTAAATGGGAACATATTTTTGGTAGTGTAATGAGTTGGCATACTTCAAAAATTCCCACCAAACTACTCTGACAGAAATATGGGTAAGCAAACTGTACTAAAGAAGTGAATTTTGAGCTGTGATGCAGAATCAGAGCTGCCTACACATAGTAATGTCTCACTGCATTTAATTCTGGTGGCTGCCAAAAAGGAATGAATAAAAAATGGAAATCAAAGTCTAACCAAAAAATACTATAAGTAATGTATACAGTAACAAAGATAAAAGAACTGGAAGTGGAATCTTTATGAAAAGATAGGAGCAAACTACATAGAAAAATTGTGAATTATGAGAACAATACATGCCGAATAATGTTTTAGAGAAGGAAAAATGTATAAGGGAAGGTAAGAATTGAATGAGCTATATAATGTTTGATTGACAATGACTATAGATTACATGTGATGCATACTGTTTGGAACTGAAAGTATGTCAATATGGTTTGTTTTCATTTATATAAATGCATGATTGCTTATGTCATAAGTGATAATTCAACAAAGATGTTTCTTGTTTAAAAAAATGGCCTAATCAATGCTATGCATCAGGGGACAATTACTTCATTAGAACTGGATATTCCTCTGACAATTAGCTACTCTAAGTAGAAGGACTTCCTGACTACTGTTGTTACACGAGGAGTAAAGCAACCCAAGTTTCAAGGTCTTTAAAAATGTTCTCATTTTGGAGTGGGGTGTTGTCTATGTTGTATGCTGAGAGGAGGCACTGTTTATCAAATATAACAATATTGGACTTTTTTAGCATTTAATCTGAGCCCTTACTTAGTACCCCAAGATATTTACAAGTGTAAGTTCTTGCTGGAGGGCTTTGGTATTAGAAGGGGACTTTCCAATGACTCTCAGTTTAAAGTAGTCTGCAAACATGGTTAACCTGAGGCCTTGGTTCATGGTCTGGAGATCAGAAAAGTAAATGCCGAACAAAAGAAGCCCCAACACTGAGCCCTGTGGAGTACCACTGGTGACCTTCATACTCTCTGATAAGGTACCAGCCTGTATGGGTTTTATCTTTTAGCCAATTTGATATCCATCTTATTACATAAAGAACTACTTGTAATGTTTTAAGCTTACTAACTATGCTAACATGGAGGATGATTTCAAACACCTTGGACAGTTCAAGTTATGCTGCATGACCAGCATGTCTGCTGTCAACAGCCTCTGTTACCTTTTTGAAGAAGTCAACCAGACTCATTAGGCAGGCTTTATCCTACATAAAGCCAAACTGATGTGAGTCTAGCCTGATGAGATTTGTAATATCATAGTTTATCAGTTAAGTTATAATCTGTTCTATGCTTAGTGGTGGGGTCACCCCTGTGTTGCAGCATCACTACTACTGTGCGCCAAACCTCAGAAACAAAGCCAGTACTCAGGTAAAACAGTTTAAGGAGCATCTCTGTTAGAGCTTGTTTAGTACCGTTTGTTAAACATTAATGTATATTGTCAGGTGCCACTAAGGAAGCATTTTTAGTATTGGAGAGCACCTTCAGTACATGTTCTTTACTAATAATGGGGGGCTTTAAGAAATTCTGGGATAAGTGGGTTTTGGGCAGTTATCTTTCTGGAGTAAAATTTGTACTACATTTGTTTGCTAGTATACTGTCAATGTCTACTGGATCAGAGTAGGCGGTGTCATTATGAATAAGTTTTGAGTACTGTTGAGTGTTACTTCCTTGTTTTCTAACATGACTACAGAAGGATTTGTAATTGTCCCTAGCTTCAGATGGTAAACAAGTGCATGGGCTGCTTAAGCAGACCTAATAGTATTTTTCAAGTTTTTAGCCAATTTTCTGATATTATCCTAGATATGAGGCTGTTTTGATTGACTGTATAATTGAAGGAGTTTTTTTTAATTGTAGAGTTTATTAATGATATTGCACACCCAGGGAGGCCTGTTTTCAAATTTCCCATTTTATTCAGATCTGTTTGGGACTACCAGTTCTATACATTTATCTAAGTGGGCACAGAGTTTCTTAATGTATTATCACAGAATTTGATGACGTTAGTATATTTGAAATCCTTGAATTCGGACATACTGGTTTAAGTGGGTTTAGAGACTTTAAAGATGAAGGTAACCAGTTCATGATCTCACTTAACTGGAAAAGAAATACCATAGGAATAGTACATGAAGGAGCTATATTTGTAAGAACAAAGTCAAAAATATCATGTCCTCTAGCAGGTTTGTTAACAATCTTGTCCAGGCAGTTTTTGTTTATTAAATCTAAGAATGTTTGGGCATATCCTACATTGGAAGTATACGTACTCCAGTTTATTGAGGGGTAGTTAAATAAAAGTCTTCCACAATAATGGAGTTCTTGTTTACAGGGAGTTTATCAAATACATTCAGGAACTGTTAACATGATTTTCCTGGGACATACAGGGTATCCTGTAACAGATAATAACCTGATAGTTGATACTGTTTAGTGTGATTTTTGAGTTCAATGAGTTCTGTTTTTGTGTCATTGGGAATCTATTTAAAAATGATATGGACTCTAACATACGGACACACCCCCACAGCTGCCATCAAGTCTGAAGACATTGCAGGCGCAACACCCCAGGTATGGAGGGAGTACGTTCTGAACCGTAAAAGCAAGTTTCAGTAATTACATAGATATGGATATGTTCCAAATGTGGGAGAGCCTCAAGGTCAGGCAGTTTGTTGCTGAAATGTCTGGCACTGAGCAGAGCTACTTTAATGTGATCCTGTTTTGGATTTGATATGTTAGCGAAGATGGCATTTCCATTAGCTGAACTCTGCATAAAAATGCACTGTGACGGTAGCAAGAGCTTTAGCTAATATGCAGAGACCAATGAACAAGAAATGCAGGTCATCCTTTACAAAGCAAGTACAATTGTTGAGCATCTCATCCCATGCTGACACAAACTGGATCTCCCTGGACTGACACCAACTATTTCGCCAAATATTACAGCCAAATACCTTTTCTTTCCACCTAGGTACTGCTCTTGGGAAGGAATGATTCCACTCAATACTAAAGTCTTGCCTACATTTGTTACATGCATACAGATTTCTCACATGTTCCTCTCCATATCCTTCAGGGTTTTCATCTCAAGTCGTTAACTCCTACATGTCCCACACCACCATGTCATACTTGTTAGATGAAAGGATCTTAAGAGCTCTTGAGATATACCAGATCCTGGCAACCTGAAAGACAACTTACCATTATCCTGTCTTGTTCCAGCCTAGTGAAGAGAGAATCAGCATGCCTGACTATAAAGTCATTTCTATATGCAGGTAGTCTGGCGTACTGGATTTGAGATATTTTACTTTTTGGTGACTCTTTGTTAGATGTGTGTCTGAAGGCAAAGTAGTGCTGGATTTTTACAGAGTAGTCATGGGTCTAGTAGGCTTTGCAATTATTTTGCTACAGCCTCAGTGCAAGCCATTTTACTGTGGTTGGTTTAGAGAGTGACAATAGTGTGTGTTGCTCACAGTGTGTTTTTTATGAGAGTGAAGCCTCCACAGCTGTTAAATATTTGCATTTCTCGCAAAAAAGAACTTCTTGTGTTAAGTTAGCATTTATTATCTGTTAGCATAAGGCAGTTATTACACTGCCTAAGGATACCAACTGCTGTGAAGCTGGCAACAAAAGGAAAAGAAGCAGGCAGGCTGACCTTCCATCCTTGTACTGGACTATGCACTAAACAGGCATGAAGATATGAAGGAAAGGGCAATGCAAGCTTTAGCAGTCAAAGGAGAAAATTTTCCCCCTTCTTCTACCATTCACTATTGCAGCAGATGAGGTGAGACTTGGGGGAGCTTCCAAAGACAGTTTGTAGTAATGGCAGGTAAACAGCCAAGAGCAGTGCTGGTTGGCTAGGTGGGCACCCTGTATTAAGGATCTGCAGAAAACAATGAGAGGGAAAACATATTTAAACAGCTAAGAAGGAGTGACTTTGCAAAATAATACTTTTGTAATCAATGGCAACAACCAATGAAAAATGAGAGGGAAGGAGTTTTATGGCCAATTTAACACAAGGTGCAGACAAGACAGACATTGGGTTTGAAAACACAATAAGGGGCAGGGTGGGAGTGTTTTTTTTTTTTTTTACAGCCACTTGTTGGACAGCCTATGACTGGCACAAACAGAAAAAAAGGCTTAGCTAAAAAGTTCTTGGGCTTCAAACTACAAAATTAATTAATTGCAACCATGCCACCACATGGAAGCAATCAGAACTTAACAGGCTACTTCAGAATCAAAACCAGCTTCTAACGCTAATAACATCAGAAAATGACCATCCAGGTAGTTTTTTGGGCATATAAAGTTTATATAATTTGTCATTCAGAAAATAAATAAATAATGAAACTGCATTACAAAAAGGCACTCTCTAAAGTAGGACTCACCTATATAACAGCTTACTTAGTCCAGATGCTAAAAACAGGTCTATATTATAAAGCCGAAAGCTCTAAAGAGCAAACACAAGTACATCGACACATAAAGAACGATGTACAAAAATAGCGAAACAAGTCATCATCATTTCTTTCGGCTGTTCCCGTTAGGGGTCGCCACAGCAGATCACCTGTTTCCATTTCTTCCTGTCCGCTGCATCTTGCTCTGTCACACCAACCACCTGCATGTCCATAGTGAAACAAGTATTGAGCGAAAATCAAAACACCAAACGTGTTTCTTTAAACAACAGTGCCATGCAGGTATACGTAAATTAAATAAAGCTAAAATAATACACTTTTGCATGGGGGCAAACCTCCCTGCATCCCCACACCCCCCTGCTTAAATATACCAACTACAAGACTGCACTACAATAGGGAAATTGATATATTTCCTTATCCCCAGGATCACGCTGCTGGCCAAACAAATACTTTCGATGTTCTGATTTTCTCTCAATAAATCTTTTGCTATTTTTGTACATCACTCTTTATATGTCGATGTACTTGCATTCGCTCTTTGGAGCTTTCGGCTTTATAATATAGACACACTAAAAACTACTGGTCAAAAAAATTTTGTTGCCCAAAGTAAAATATGACTTTGTTACAGCTGCATAAAGTTTTTATTATAATAAGACTGCTAGAAAGAACTCTGACCAGTTTCCCATTCATACCCAAGACAACATTATTTCTTTACACTAGGCTAACTGCAGTTTTATTCTGGATCTCCACACAGACGGTACCCCAGCCGAGAATCGAACCAGAGAACCTCTTGCTGTGAGGTGGCAACGCTAACCGCTGCACCACAATGATCACACTGTTCTTACATCCTTTTACAATTAATTTAATCCATTTGACAACTTACCTCTTAAATTCCCTGCAACTAATAATTAGGGTAATTTCAATGTAATTTATCCATAGTCTATTAACTCAATTAAATGTCATCCTCATTTCTGCACTTCTCTCTAAACTAAAGAAATGTGGTTACTGCTCACCTCTATCTAATAAACTAAATGTTGCTCAAAACTCTTTAAGGTATCAAACTGTCTGGTAGTTTAGTATGAGGATTAAAGCTATGAGTTGCTGATGACCTGTATCCCACAGTTCTAAACAAATGAAAAAAGGGGTGATTAGCTTTTGCGAATGCTAATCCAACTAACTACGAACACCAAGCTCAAATAGGATTTTCACCTTAGTCTTAAAAGATCTGTACTGTAGAACTTAAATGCGTTACTTTAAAGTTTTAGTATCGAAAACGTAAAAATAAAAAACTTGAGGTGATACTCCTTTATCAAACTCTAATATATTTTATTTCAAAGACAGGTGAGCTCTGCTGTAAAATCCGTTTCACATTACGTTTTTATGTAAAAAAAAAAACAATGTGAAATGGATTTTGCAACATGTTAGTGTTTTCTACTCACATAGCAACGACATCCTGAAAAGTGAGCTGTCACACCTTTAAACTGCTGACACATGTATGTGTGTGTTTGTTTACAGTAAAAATCCAATGAACAACAAATCTTCTTCTTTTTTCAGCTTTTCCCGGTTAGGGGTCACCATAGCAGATCACCCATCCGCTCATGATTGGCAGTGGAGTTTTACGGTGCCAAGGTGCCAGCCTGGCACCCAACCTTCCACAGAAGGCACATGCACACACTCACACCTTGGGCCAATTTGGAGTGTTCAATCCACCTACAGCATGTCTTTGGGATATGGGAGGAAACCGGAGTACCCGGAGGAAACCCACGTGACCACAGGGGAGGACATGCAGACTCCACACAGAAGGCACCCCAGCCAAGAATCGAACCAGAGAACCTCTTGCTGTGAGGCGGCAATGCTAACCGCTGCACCACAAAGAACAACGAATATAAGCAGAGAAAACAGGCAAAATCCGTTTTAACAAAATGGTGAGCGCTTTCATCTTATACAGTTCCAAAATTTCATCAGACAGTGCCATTACTAACTACCCCGTTTAAATAACATCATCAGATGCATGATCAATAACATCAGCCTCATAAATATTAATATTCATGTATTGCATCATAAACAAACCACCCCTCCAAAGTGCTTAAAGAATGTAATAAACCATAATTTAAAACACATAACTTAATATAGGACCTTTAAAAACATAACACTTTTCTTAAAACCTTTTGTGAAAAATAAAATTTAAACTTATGCTTATATAAATTTTAAATACATTAATCTTGTATAATAAAAATGTATATCTTTGAATACCGGCATATAAAAGCACTGCTTACCCAGCTCGATATATTTATTTTATTATTTATTTTACAGTTGTTTACCAGGAAAGTCTGACTGGACACACGTCCTTTTTCAGCAGAGGCCCGGGGAGAAAAACTCCAACAATAACAAAGACATACCTTTTAAAAGCTAAAAATGAACAAAGACATACATTGTAAAAGCTAAAAATGAACAATAATAAAAGGAAATGATAATAGCATACAAATTCAGCAATAGTACAAACAGGGCATTACAGTACTTTAAATGTTACAATATCAGCACGAGTTATTTGAACATTTACAGACAGATAAAGAGGAAGGGAAGTTACAATAGAAATGAGATAAACAAGTGTAGTACGGTCGTATTAACTGAGGAGGTGTGGATATAAAACCAACAAACCCAATCCATACTTATGTATTTTTTATATACTAGCAAAACTCATACCAAAATAAATGAGAACTAAAAAATAAATTTGTTAAAAATCATGGATTTAATAAATAATTTTGTGGAGAATGTCCTACTGGAAGCATATAAAAAGCCTAAAATATTCAATTATTATTCCTATTGTACATAGGGCACCCAAACAGGGTGTTGAATCCTGAACCCTGAGATTGAGAGTCTAATGCTCTACCGACTGAGCTACTCAAGATTTCTAGAGAATTACATTTTTAAAGCTTTAATTTAAGAAGACAATTTACTGAACTATTCTCATGTAAACCTGGCCAGGAATAAGCATTCAGTAACATTTACCAGATTAATTCTCTTTTTTCTAACTGTAACCTCCATGGGCCACCTCTTGAGCTTACAGCAAATTGCTCAGTTATTAAATACTTAAAGTTGTGGTCCTCATAGGACATAGCATGCTTGGCCTGTGCACCAGTTGTTTCCTGCTTCCTTTGTGGGTGACAGACGTTTTGAACATCCACAGAACAAACAGCACCAGAACCACAAGAACTAAGGAATTAAATTTGGTTTGTGGCATAAGACATGTTGGCAAGACAGATATTTGTCTCAGAGGATCTCCCTGCTCCCCATTCATGTGAAGCAGAGTCCATCCCTAACCCTATTTAACCTTGACTAATGAAAGAGAAATTAAATTCACCCTGGGTCATGCCCCCCCCCCCATCTCAGGCAGACAGAAGCAGACAGTAATGCCGAAATTAACATACCCCCCCACACACATACATAACCTCTAGAAACCTCCTAATGAATAAACCCCCTTCTGATAAACACCCAAGATACACAGGGACACAACTGGGTTGTACTGCACAAATAGGCTAATATAGGCTCTTGTGGTCATTAGTCTAGTATATGCCTATGAAATTATGACTAATAGCCAAATAAATAATGTGATACTATATGATATACAAGAACAGTAAGGAACCATGGATATGGCTTAAAGATTTGAGGAAAATTTGAAACAGCTGTTAGTTGAGACGCTAGCCTCCCTACAAGAAAACATCCAAAAGACCTTTCTAGCTATAGAATCCTGGCTAGATGGCTTAGATTTGCTCTTAAATACTAAAATAACACAACTGATGCTTTTCACTCCTAAAAACTACCCAAATCAAAAACAATCTCTTCATATCATATCCACCAACAAAACAAAAACAGAATATGTCACACAGGCAAAACTCCTTGGAGTAATGCTCAATGTTAACACAGATATGGCCAGCACCTACTCCTATCCATCAAAAAAACAAACTGGAAACTAGGATCCCTCTACAAAGCTAGGAAACTTCTCACTGATAACTCCAGAAAAAAACATAACACAAACATACTTACTTGATCCATCCCTACTCTGTACCTCACCTATCTTTACAAACCTTAACTTAACCATAAACAAATAAACTACAGACACCCCATAACAAAATCGCAAAATGTGCTACAAATAATCCTCAAAAAATCCACCATTACACCTCAATAAAAGCCTTAACTGGCTAGAACTTAAAAATCACCTCAACTACCATCAACTTATTACAAGCCCATAAACTAATAAACTGCTCAGAAAAATGCCAATCTGTAAAAGGAATACTACATCCCTGTACCACTAATCCAGCCCTGTGATCCAACAGCAAAGCTTTTCTATCCATCAAAAAATCAAACAGCAGCACCTAAGACTCACTATACTCTAACCAGGTAGAAAAATCTGGAACAAAATCTCCCCTCAAATAAGACAGGTAGAGACACTGCATGTCTTCAAAACATCACTAAAGAAACATCTGATAAATAACTGGTTGTGCTCATGCACTATCCCAGGCTAATTCCCCCACCATATACTCAACCTAAACTCCACCTTCAAAATTAGACTCCCTTTACTTATCCTTTCTGTACCCTAATCTTACCCATGTAACTTTATATCTCTAGCACCAAGAAATCTCTCTGTATATTCTCCCGCAACAGGTATTTAAAGTATTCTTCTACAGACTGCTAGTCTACCCTCTATATACTTTTCCTCCTACACAACTTCCATTTCCCAGATAACTTCCACTACCTCTATTTTCTTTAATGCAGGTCTATACAAGCTCTCTACCTCAATCTACTTAATGTTTCATATAACTACCTCTCCTCTCAAGTTCTACCTCCTGCTAAATTCCTTGATGCCTTTGCTACCCTTCTCTGTACCTCTAACTGATAGACAGTGGATGTATTATGTAATGTGGTTATTTGTATAATTTCTCTGTAACTAGCTACCTCATGAAAACAATTCACAGGCTACTATGTTATATAACATGTTCCAGGTGTATTCAGATAATTGTCTTTTCATGTAAACTCAATGTATTTTATAAAATGTCATTTGTTTTGTCTTTGAATGTGCTTGTCTAATATATGGAGCCTTCCTCCCCGGGTCTACATTGAAAACGGGATAAACCCCAGTCAGAACTTCCCACTGAACAAAGAAATAAACATCTGGAACCAGAACCAAATACATTAGCAAAGAAATGCAGTATCAAAGAAATGGAAGCTGAAAAGAGGTCTAAAGAGTGGTGTACTCCTCATATAGAAAACCTTTTCCATTTACTCTCATATAGTTTTCTCTAGAATGTTTCTGAGAGCTAGACAGAGTCTGAACTACTTTGGTAGATTGGTAGGATCACTAGCAATCACTGCAATTTGAGGAAACCATGAGGTTAGAATAATGGACTTGATATCTGGATGAGACTGACCAAATGGGTGAAAGCCGAGATCCAGCTGAGGATCCAGCAACAATGGATGTTGTATTTGGAGAGGCCAGAGCACTAGAAACCAAACTTGCCTGGGCCACAACGGTGCTAATGACAACAGCTTTTGCCTTACACAGACAGGCTTTCTCCAGTAACTCTGTCATTAAAGGAAGAGGGGGAAATGTGTACAGTAGACCAGGTGGCTAAAGCTGGATTAAAATGTCCCTGGGGTGTCTGTCCCTGTGGAGGGATGAGGGCAGAGTAGCTGCTGTATTTTGTGTGTATTGGAGAGGCAAATAGGTTGCAGCAAGGTTGCCCTCAGTAGCTGAAGATGTTTTTTTTGCTTCTAGTAGGATGAAGGATCATTCATGAAGAATCAGGATGTAGCGAGTGAGCCTGTCCACTAAAAGACTGATGCGTATTGATATCAGAAAATGCTGTGAAGACATAGCCCACTGTCACAATTTCATGGCCACTCAGCAAAAGGGATATGATCAGGTTCCTTGCTGATGATGTACTACACAACTGAGATGCTGTGTACATTGAAATCACACCCTCTCAGAAGGCAATCTTACTGCAGTGCATACAGTGCTAGGCGGACTGCCCTCATCTCCAGTACAGTGATGTGAAGGTGAGCCTCTTGATGTCACCACAATCCTTGGACTGTCCTTCTATCAAACTGTTTTCCCAGCCAGACACGAGTTGTTCATGATAACTGTGGCTGATAGAAGGAGTAGATCAAGGGGATGGCCTGCCTTTACCAGACTGACTTGACTCCACTAGATTAGATGAATTTTCCAAACTGCAGACAGTCACAGAGGAAACTGAAGAGAATGAGTGTACTGGGACTGTGCATGCTGAGTGTCTACAACAATACTCTCGTGTGATATCTCGCATGAGGAATTAGGGTAACTGCTGCCGCCATCATGCTTAATGCTCCCAGTGGGGAGTCCTGCCAAAGAAGTTCTATGACTTGAAGTCTAAGAGACAGCAGCCTTTGAGCAGCAGGGTGTCTTGCAACTATTGCTGTAATCTTCACTTGTCCTCATCTGGGGAATTGGGGGCGGGTGTCAGTGAGCCGTGTTCCTCCTCTAACCAATGACCTCCAAGATCTCCTCAAAATTGGAGTCCTAAGGGGCAGGTCTAGGGGGATTCTTCTCCTTCTTTAAGCTCTGTGTCCAGTGTAAGTAATTAGGAAGGAGAATCAGTGTGTCTCCTTTTGCACTGACACTTTCTGGGAACCTGAGGGGGGGGGGGGAGAGTCATCCAAGGATCCAGAAGTATCCTTAGAGTCTTAATGAAGGAATGGTTCAAGGAATTCAGAGCTAGTCTGTCTTTTGGGCCAAAGATGAGGTCTCAAGGAATCAGATGAACTGGTGCCTGAGGGTGGAGTCAAAACCAAGGGAGCATCCCCTTTCTGCAATGATGGACAACAGCCAATCCTCTGACAAAAACTTGAATGCTGATGCTGGCCTAGAGGGAACTGAGAATAAACCAGCAGGAACTATCTCTATCCCAAAAGAAGAGGAGGCAAATAGAGTGGAGAGATATACCTTCAGCATTGAGGGGCCGCTCAGCTCTGGGGCCAAGATCAGAACTGATGTATTGAGTACCGAGGACTTCAGTACCAAGAATGGAGACAAACAGGTCGGTACTGTGGATAGCACTAAGGCCTCAGACTCGACCTCTTAGTGCAAAGAAATAGTTGACACCAAAGGTTTCAGAGTCAAATACATCAGATCCATGGACAATGCAGATGGATGGAGATCCACTAACACTGATAAGGGATGTTTCAGGATAGATTTCAGCTCTGAAGTCACCAGCACTAAAAGGTATGCCAGGGAAGGAGCAATAAAGACAGGAGTTAGAAGGTCAACTCGATGCACCACTAAAAGGTATGCCAGGGTAGGAGCAATAAAGACAGGAGTTAGAAGGTCAACTCGATGCACCCTAGATACAGATGGGGATGAGATGACATCCATATTTATTGGAGGCTTGATGAATACCCTCATCATTCCCAATACACTGTTTTTTACACTATTCCAAAAACACAGTGGTTAAATGGCTATTCCAAACTGCTCCTTACACAGAATACATTCCCTCTTGCCTCTGTGGATCACATCATGACTAAAAAGGGCTTGAGACAGACCTGCTCACTTGCAGAGTTAAAATGGCTAAATTAAATCACACAAGAAGCACAACAGACAAATGTATGTGAAAAATGTAGGCACAAAATAAACATCCTGCTTTTAATATTCATTCTACTAATTTAATCAGTCTATACATAGATTAAGAGTATAAATATGAGTTGGAAAGACTCCATACCTCTTGCAGCAATTATTTGTCTGTAGGTGATGAGGACCTCTCCTTCAGAGATGGGTCTATCTACAGTTTCTGTTTCAGTGATGGAAATTGTTGAGCTGGTGCTCTCTAAAGATGGGGTGTAAACTGGTGAATGTGCAGGCGGAGCAGGCGTAGGTTCACGAAGCGTCTGGCTAGGAACTTCATTTATCACAGGCAGTGGCGCTACAAGGCTAGTAGGTTCTTCATCGTTGGCCACTGACAATGTGCTAGAATGAGTACAAGCAAAAGCAGAAATGAACATATATAAATTATTCATTATTTGTACTGCAACCTTATTAAACTTTCTTTTTAAAATCACAGTCTTCTGAACATAATTTTAAAGCTTATTATAGTTTTTGGACTGATTCACAAATCAAAAGATTCTTAACAAATGTTCCGCAAAAAATCATTTTACTGTAAGGGAAAAATCAAAGCAAGAAAAAATGTTTTAAATTCCTTTAAGACAAGTTTGTCTTAATTATGAATTAAAAACTTTAATTAGCGTAAAAAATCCAGCTCAAGTACCAAATGGTTATTGCAAATTAGAAATTACTATGAAAAAGGCATAGGGATTTCACTACTCAGCCTCAGGACTTGTAAACTAGTTCTTCTGGGAGGCAATGACATCTAGTGATATCAGCACAGTGTTTGCTTGCTCTTACATGCATTTACTTCTGTCTCAATACACTTAAGTATGATCCCACTTAGTATACAACAAGTTTTCACTGGTACCGCTCTTGCTATATCACATATCCTAACTTCCAAGAGTAGAATGGTTTAAGAAAAACTCATCATACCACTTTAGAATTGACCCTGCTGTGTTCCTTTCTTAGTCTTACAGACAAAAACAAAGACAACAGTGTATGTTTGTGTGTCTGTCTGTATGAATGAGTAACATACAATTGGTCGAAAGGGGAGCTATGTCCTGACTGATAGGACATATAGGTTATGGCAAACTGTAGCTAGTTTTCAGCTCACGATCATGTCCCTTTCTCACTGCTGTATGATCTTAGAGTAAACATGATGGGAGATGTGTGTGTGTGTGTGTGTGTGTGTGTGGGTGGCTGCACACACAAATGTGTAAGAATACGAAAGACTTGTTACTTTACTCACTTACGATGGTTTGGAAGCTTAATCTATATTTTATTAGTAGTAGTACCCCAACCATATATATAAATATCTATATGTCTACATATATATATATATATATATATATATATATATATATATATATATATATATATATATTTTTTTATATATATATATATATATATATATATATATATATATAAAATACAGGGTCTATATTCGAAGACCGAAAAGTTTAAAATCATGAAAATGCTGGACCTTAAAATCATTATTGTGGGGGGCTGTGCCCCCCAAAGCCCCCGCTAAATATATATTCCAACTCCAAGATCGCACTACAGTGAGAAAAAGGCAAATATTCTGATCTTCACTGTACTGCAATCTCAAAAAAAAAACACTTCGAGGTCTGGCATTTAAGCTCTTTAGAGCATTCGCGATTATAAACCTTCGGTCTTCTAATATAGACCCATATGTATACACACACACACACACACACACACACACACACACTCATACATACACACACACACACACACACACACACACACACACACACACACACACACACACACACACACACACACACAAAAACACACACAAAAACAAACTATACAAACTGTCCAATAAAGACATAATTCAAAAGCGTGTATGCTAAAGGAACTTAAATCATAATAAAAGAAATATGCTCAAGACAGCTCCTCATGACCCTCTTACAGATGTGAATGTCATCTTTGTTCTTGTACACTGGCATTAGAATGCTAATTCTCCAGTCATATGAGCTACACTTTTCTCTCCATTCTGCTATGTGTAACCCCTGGTGCCATTTCTCCCCTAACTCATCCAACATCTTGATCATATTTGCTGTGACTTCATCTGATCCTGCTGCTTTCCCTGACTTTATTTTCCTTATTGCCCTTCTTATTACTGCTAGGATGAGCTCCTCTTCTTCTTTTATTGTAGGCAGAACAGCTTATGTGGGTTTTTCTTCACTTACAAGCAGTTAGAAGTACTCCTTTCATCTGCGTTTTTAGTTCTGTGAGCTGGTGAACAGTTTATTTCTGGCATCCTTTATGAAGGGTGTCTAATGACCATCTTTTTTACGTTTCTGTCTTTGCCTAGCAACCTGATAGGATTTCTTTGTGCCATTTGCTGAGCCACTTTCCAGTAGCTAGTAAAGTGCCTCTGATGTCTTGTTCATTGCTATTGCAACTGCTACCTTGGACTCTTTGATAGCCAAACGGCATTCCTTCTTAGCCAGGTCCTTCTTTTCTCCCACTTTTTCGTGCATTCCCTTTTTCTTTTGATGATTTCATGGACTTCTGCATTCTACCACCAGCTTTCATTATGTACCATATTTTCATAACTGGCTCAGCTACATATCTGTTCTATAGACCTCACATATGAGGTACTGCCATTCTTCTTCAACTCTACCTATTTTCTCTTCTTCCTAAGGTGTTAAGAGACCTGAGTATTGGAACTCGTGCTTTCTGTCCAGTCAACTTCCAGGTCTTCAACCCAAACTCTGTTGACTTTTGAGCCTTCTCTGACCACTATTTGCAGATGATTGTGGCAACTAGTGGCTTATGCTGTGGGCTGCTGTTTTAACGGGAAGACTTTACAAGCTCTGATTCTAACCTAATGCCCTTTCCTTACTAGGAGGAAGTCTACCTAAGGTGTTTTTTAGCATGTCTTGTTATGCGATTTTGTGACTGTCTCCATGTGTTGGCCACCATCAAGCCATGCACCTCTCCTTTTGAAAGGAGAGGAAGATGAAAATGTACAGTCTTTCTCAACTTATCAAAAATAGAAGTGATGTCCTTACCATAACGTTCCATGTGGAGTGTTCATCTCGCCTTTGTTCTTACACATGGGTTCGGAGCCGATCCTCGGCTCCGTGTCGGCCGCTTGCAAGCTCTGCATCGAGAAGAAGCTCGAGACAACCTAATACCCACAATCCCCCTCTGCCTTTACCTCAGATCTAGTTTGCAAGCAAACCAGCAGCCAGAGAGAGCACACTCATGCCAAAAATTACATAATCAAGAATCATCTATATACATATATATATATATATATATATATATATATATATATATACACATGTACATTATACAAATGCAACCACTGCAAATGCAGAAGGAGAATACTGCAGACCAGGCACCAAATTGAACGTTCTTCCTGAGGGTGGGAGGGTGGGAATGTAAGAACAAAGGCGAGATGAACACTCCACATGGAACGTTATGGTAAGGACATAACTTCTATATGTGAGAGTGTTCAATCTCGCCGTTTGTTCTTACACATGGGTAGCGTCCCTAGCTCCATGTTCCTGAGGAACTCACGGGAGAACGTTCTTGAGCACAGTGGAACCAAAGGTTGCCCTATCCCTAGAAACCCTGTCCACTTTGTAATGAGAGATGAATGTATGCGGTTTAGCCCAAGTAGCAGCTGCACAAATCGTGTCTAATGGTAGGCGAGCTGCATGAGCCAAGGATGTAGACACTGATCTTGTAGAATGTCCTTTAGGTTTGACAGATAAGGATTGATTTGAAGAATCATAAACGTATATAATACAATCAGTTAGCCATTTGGAAAGAGTTCGTTTAGTAACCGCTACACCTTTCCTGCTGTCAGCAAAGGCTACAAAAAGTTGATCAGATTTCCTGTGATCCTTAGTTCTATCCAAATAAAACCTGAGTTGTCTATGGACATCCAATTTGTGTAACATATACTCTAACTTATTAGTGTGATTCTTGAAAAAGGTGGGTAATTCAATGGACTGATTAATGTTATTGGTAGAGCAAACTTTGGGGAGAAAGGATGGATTAGTGTGAAGAGATACTCTGTCAGAGTGGAATATCAAATAAGGGTGTTTAATAGAAAGAGCCTGAAGCTCAGACACTCGCCTAGCAGATGTAATGGCTACCAAGAAGAGGGTCTTCCACGATAAAAACTTCAATGGGCAAACGGAGGCTGGCTCAAAAGGGGGCAACATCAATTTAGATAGTAAAAGGTTCAGATTCCAAGGTGATGTAGGAGTTCTAACTGGTGGTCTAATATGAAAAGATCCTTTTAAAAAGGCCTTACAAAGTCTGTGAGCCATAACAGGTACCCCACATTCTTCCACATGAAAGTTGGAAATGGCAGCCAATTGCACTCTTAAGGTGGCAGGAGAAGCTCCTTCATGGAACATTTCTGTTAAAAACTCCAAGATCTTGTTTAACGGAGCTATGACAGGGTCCAAATGATGTGAATTTGCCCAGAAGACGAAACGCTTCCATTTACTGGTGTAGGTCTTTGTAGTGGAAGCTTTATGAGAAGCCACTAGTATCTTCTGAACTGCCGGTGTAAGAGAATCAGACCTGGCTAAAAAGGGAAGCGGAGCAGCCAAGCTGCTAGATGGAGTGATTCGAGAGAGGGGTGAGGAACTCCTGACGAATGAGTCAGTAGATCTGGCTCTGGGTCCAGAATCCAAGGTCCCCGAATGCGGTGTTGCAACAGAAAGGGGAACCAAATTTGACGAGGCCAGAATGGGGCAATGAGGATTATCGTCCTTTGAAGGTTGTTGGCTTTCTGCAGAAACTTTGCAATTAGGGGAAAGGGAGGAAAAGCGTACAGGAGACCTGGGGGCCAATCGTGCACCAGTGCGTCCCTGGGGACTTCCCCTGGAGGGGGTAATAGGGCAAAGTAGCTCCTGCACTTGGCGTTCATTGGAGACGCAAAAAGATCGCAGGAAGGCTGGCCCCACTTGCGAAAAATCATCTTCGCAATTGACCGTTTGAGGGACCACTCGTGAGGCAACAGGATTGCTCTGCTCAGCCTGTCGGCTATGACGTTGGATGACCCCAGGATGTGCGTTGCGATCAGAAAGCGACCCGTGGACTCCGCCCATTGCCAAATTCTCATGGCCTCTCTGCATAGCTGATAAGACCTGGTTCCCCCTTGCTTGTTTATGTACCAGACTACAGACATGTTGTCTGTCTGAACTGCAATAGTCCCTAGAGGAAGAAGGGGAGCAAAGTGTTGCAACGCTAGAAACACTGCCCTCAACTCTAGAACATTGATGTGCAGATTATACTCCAAATTGGTCCATTCGCCTTGGACTGTCTGTCCCTGAAAGATGCCCCCCCACCCTATCAGGGAAGCGTCTGTGGTTACCGTCGCTGTCGGCGTGGGTAGCACAAATGGTCTTCCGCTGGAAAGGTTGCAAGTCTGAAGCCACCAGGTTAGGTGTGATTTGCATGTGTTTGTAATCAGAATTTCGTGTGTCAGAGGTAGCTGTTGGAACGACCATTGTGCAAACAGTAGCCATTGTAGAACTCTCATGTGCAGTCTTCCCAATGGTATCGCAATGAGAGAAGCTGCCATGAGACCCAAGACCTTCAGAACCAGCTTTGCTGGGGATTTTTTGGATGACAGTAGGAGAGAAATGTGGCTTTGTAGTGAGGCTATCCTTTCTGGAGGGAGCCTTAGAATTAAATGATGCGTATCTAATTCCGCTCCTATGAATAAGATATGCTGTGATGGCTGTAGTAAAGATTTTTCAAAATTTACGGAAATTCCGAGGTGAACACAAAGTTGTAGAGTGTAATCCCTGGCCTGTATCAGTTGACGCCGGGTGGTGGCAGAAAGGAGCCAGTCGTCCAGATACGGAAACACCTGGAATCCTAGGCGTCTCAGATGAGACGCTACCACTGCCATGCATTTGGTGAAAACCCTGGGGGCTGAGGTCAGACCAAAGGGCAGGGCTCGGAACTGATAGTGACTGGCTCCCAGCCGAAAGCACAAATGATCCCTGGACACCCTGGCCATTTTGATGTGGTAGTATGCGTCCTTCAGATCTATTGAGCACATCCAGTCATCCTTCTGTAAGAATGGAAGGATCGATTGAAGCGTGACCATTCGGAACTTTTCTTTCTTGACAAAGGTGTTGAGGTTGCTTAGGTCCAGAATCGGCCTCCAGTCTCCTGTCTTCTTTGGAACTAAAAAGAACCTTGAGTAAGTTCCGAATCCTATTTGGTCTGCTGGGACTGGTTGGATGACTCTTTTTTCTAGCAGCTTTGAAATTTCTATAGCTGCTGGGTCTCGCAGATGGGGCGGCACATCTGGGAGTCTTTTCTTTGGAACGGGAGTGGATAGAAAGGGTATTCTGTAACCTCTGGTAACCACGCTTTTTATCCAGTTGTCTGTAGTAAGATTCTGCCAGGCCTGTGGGTATAAAGCTAAGCGACCCCCGACTGCCTCCAGAGCAGGACAGTCGGGCCTCCTCTCAGGCGTGCTGGAAGGGTTTTCCAGGGGGTGTATCCCTGTCACCCTGGTTTTGCGAACCCCCTCTGCCACCAGGGCGGCGTCTTTCACCTCTGCCCCCTCCTCTGCCTCTAGAGGGGGCATCACCCTGTGCGCCTGGGAAAAATCCTTGGGGTTTTCAAAACCACATTTTTCCACCGCGTTGCCCTTTGGGGTACGGTCTGGATGGGGTGGAAAAACGGACTCCGACAGCAGACAGAGTCTTTCCCTCCTGTTCACTCCGGGTAAGGGTCTCCTTTACTTTGGGGCCAAAGAGAGTGGCACCATCAAATGGGGCGTTAGTAAAGGAAGACTTGAAGGCTTCCGCAAATGAACATAAGCGCATCCAGGATTGTCTGCGAAGAGCAATCGCTGAAGCTGCTGCCCTACTCGATCCTTCGGCTGCGTAAGATATCAGCCTCATGGATGAGTTAACAATGGATGTAAGGGTATTGAGATGTGCTGTAACTTTCTCTGAAACAGCAGCATCTGTAGTACCCTGGAGGGTATCTCCCAACTCTTTGATTAGATCCCTCTGTAGACGTGTAAAATGGGTCAAATAGTTCAGGGAACGCATAGAAAAAGCCGCTGAACTAAAAATGCGCTTCCCGTACCTGTCCATAGTTCTAGAATCTTTGTTAGGTGGATGGACAGATGAGGAAGATTCCGACATCTCCTTTTTCGTGGCCGCTGCCACCACCATGGCGTCCACTGGAACTCCTTTTGTGAGGTAAGCCTTGTCTTGGGGTGCAGTAATGTACTTATTAGGCTTTCTAGGGACTGGTTCCACTGTGTCAGGTGTCTCCCACGCCCTTCGAGCAATCAGCTCCATTAACTCATCGAAGGGCGGAGTGACCCAGGAGGAGGAAGGGCGAGCACCAAATGCCTTCAGCAAGACTGACTCATCCTCAGAAGGGGGAAGGGACTGCCAATCACCTCTCTGCTTTAGGATCTCCAAGATGTCAGAAAAGGAGACATCTTCTGAAGGTGACTTTGGGGACCCTTCTGACTCATCCAAGTCAGTATCGGATGTCAAAGATTCTTGTGGAGAATCTAAGTGTCTCCTCTTACACAATCTTTTCCTAGGGGCTTCTTCGGGGGGGACATCCGAGGAAGCCTCCGAGGAAGAGGGGGCACCCTCCAGGGGTGGCTGAGACACCGGTGCTTGACGCTTGGATGTGACCGTTGGTGCAGAGGAGGATAACGGTCCTTTATGGGGAGGAGAGGCTGCTCCTACTGATGTGGTTGTCTGGGTAGACAACACCTTCCTCATGAGATCGAAGGCCCCCGGGTCCCGAGTCGAGGTATCTCCCGGTTCCAAAGAAATGGGAAGAATCCCCGAAACAGGCACCGAAGGCATCGACCCTGAGGACGGAGCCGAGTCGATCCAAGCCGAGACCCCGAGAGGAAGAGTCGGAACCGAAACATCGGTTCGACTCTCGGTCCCAGAACCAAGGATGGATCTCCGGCTCCGAGACTCCGGTACCGGATCCGACGGAGTCGAGGTGAACGGAGCCGACCGAGAAAAGGATGGTTCTGGCACCGAGGGCTCCACAATCAGTAGATCAGCCTCTTCCGGCTCCAAAGACTGGACAGGTCTCGGAGGAGGAACAGATGGAGATAATGGAAGGCCTTCAAGTTTCGACACCAACTGGGTGGAAACCGAGATAAGTTTGGATAAGGCCGTATTCTCCAGTAATTTCTGCACCACGCGGTCAACATCGGTGTCGGAGAGGGGCCTAGAAGAACGGGTCGAAGGAATCGAAGACGGAGCCGCCCTCAACAGCGTCGGGGGAGGGAGCTCCGTCACCGGTTCCAAGACTCGAGGCTCGGACACTGACAACAGTTGAACACTCGGCCCCGAGGTCTGTGGAACCGGTAATCGAACCTTAACCGAAGAGCTCGGAGCCGATGACTTGGGCTCCGACGTCTTCGATTCCTTCGAAGACTTGGATGCCTGGTCTGAAGCATCCAGAGCCTCTTGAAAGGAAGGTTTCAATAAACCCCTATCCATGAGTTTCCTGCGCCTATCTGTCATGACCCTCCCACTGAAAGAATGACAAATAGAACAGTCTTCTTGCAGATGGAGAGGGCCAAGACAGTAGACGCAGGAACTATGATTGTCAGTGATTGACATTTTTTGCCCACATTGGCAATGCTTGAATCCAGATTTAGTCTTCTCAGACATCTTAACTAAATGTGGAAAAAAAGGGTGAAAAGTCAAGTCCAGGTAATAAGTCAAATCCGGTGTAATAGTCAAATCCAGTTAAGAGAAAATGTCTATCCAGTAATTGTCAATCCAGTTGTCAAATCCTGAAGGGGTGGTAGGCCCTGAGGGAAACTCTAATAAGTTTAAAATCAAACTTAAACGGAACCGAGAATTCCTCAACCGTACCACACACACACACTTAGTCACTAAACAAGTTTATAGAAGAAATTTAAGTAGAAATAACAAGAAAAAAATCTTAATCTTAGCTTTAGTTGTTCGAGCTCGACCCAGTGATGCGAACGCTGCAGCGGCAAACTAGATCTGAGGTAAAGGCAGAGGGGGATTGTGGGTATTAGGTTGTCTCGAGCTTCTTCTCGATGCAGAGCTTGCAAGCGGCCGACACGGAGCCGAGGATCAGCTCCGAACCCATGTGTAAGAACAAACGGCGAGATTGAACACTCTCACGTCAGTTCATTAGTCTGCCCACTTCTGTGGCACAGAGTGGCAGAACCCTGATTATGCCTTAGACAACCTGCATTCAGACAGTGGTCTGAGCACTGGAAAGGTCAAGGAGAGGAGAAAAGAAGTGTGAGGCTGACACCAGCTCAACCATTCAAGGGAAAAGAGAGGTAGTGCTGTTCAGCTAACTGCCACCATGTCAGCCGAAGCTTGGATGGCACTAAATGTATAGGACTTGGGACTTAGTCTTAGCCATCCGAAGTTGCTGAAAGTAGCCCTTATTAACATGATGGTGGTGGAAGAGCACAAATTCATTGGGATGGCAGGGGAATTTTACATAGTGATTTGGGTGCTCATGCTAGCCACCAGGTTAAGGCCTTCTTAGAAATGCCCTCGTGGGATGCTAGTCAGGGCACAAACCACCTCTATGCTGCCTAGATGACTGCCCTTAAGACTGTCTCTTATCTCTGTGCTGGAGTTAGCAGTATAGGGAAATGGATGGACTTACTATCATTATCATTACTGATATAAACTTGATGGTCAGCAGGCACAGAGGTAGAAAGCATATTAAAAAAAAATTTCCAAAGCACAATCCGTCTTGTACTCCTGAACGATACAGAATCTAAGCAGAATTATATTTTCTTTGATGGTGAACACAATGACATATGGAGTATCATGCACATCTAGGACAGCTAATGGGTTGTCCACATCCATTATGATTTCCAACAGTGGGCTGGAGCTGAAACATAGTGCATGTACATATAAATATGACTCTCAGAATGAGAAATGTCCACAGGAAAATGTGAAGCTGAATAACTTACTTCTACACTCAGGTCACTTTCCTGGAAAAAAGGTAGGAGTGGATTCTTCACAGTCTGTTTAGTATTCATCACTGCTCAATTGTCTGACCTTTTCATCATAGGCTCCAGGTTTAAGCGGTGATTCAAGGCTTGCAGCTCTAACAGGACTGCTATAAGCTTCAGAATATTTATACAGAAAACCTTCAGTGCTCTCCAAATTCCTGACTCAAACGTGACAGCAACTAGGTTACCTAACTTTCAAGCCCTGCATTTTATTTATTTTATTTTGATTTTATTTACCAGGTTTATCTGACTAGGTTTAGTCAAAAACTCTTTTCAGAGAAGGCCTGTGGAGAAACACTGATGTATTACAAACATTTTTAAACAGAAAATCAGTAATTTACATGCACTGACATTAAGGAATATACATTAACAAATACACATATATTTGCTAATTAGGTTACATTCATATGTAACAAAGTTAAACTAGTACAGTTTAAAAGATACTTATATATTAGTAGATGTCGAAAATTGAGCATATGAAGAGGTGTATTAATGTTTTTTAAATAGGTAATAGAGCATGCGATTAGTGCTTAGAAATTCAAAGAAATGGAATTGAGGAAAGGAACTAGGTAGGACAGAAAATTTTAATTTTGCAGTAAAGAGGTGGGTTATAAAGCATATGGCTATTACAATGTTTTTAAAGAGATGGGAGGTAAGCAATGTCACAAAACCATGTACATGGTTGGGAGATGCTAGTAAAACTATTTAGGTACTGGGGAAGACTGGTTGTGGGGCACATGATTCTGAATGAAGAAAAATGGTATGACAATATGGCAAGCTGAAGATAACAGTAGCATTTATCTTGGAAATATACAGAACTAGATCCATCGATTTGATAGGTGAAGTTTTAGTTGTAATTTAAATGAGTTTGCATTCTTTGCATTTGACATTGGGCTATTTCAGTGAAAGAGGAAAGGCAAACCTGAGTCTAAAGTAAGTGGTGAAACCTACCATTTTAAGTAACAGCAACAGGTGTTCAAGAAAATAAAACTATAGCAGAATGACGATTCTGCAGTCTCCCTTACTGCACCCATATCTGTAAGACCATAAATATAAGTGGATAAAGGGAAATGCAAAAACCTGTCTAAACTGAAGATAATCCTCAGCAATATAACAACTGGAAAATCTAAGCTAGGACAGCTAAAAAGGACAACAAAAAATGAGACTTCACCACTTCAAGGTATGGCATGGCAGAGAGTGGTTCAACTGAAGAACCTTTACTATTACAGCTAATACATTGACAAAAACATAAGAGTAAAAAAGCATTACAGAATTTACTGAGATCACTACGAAGCCCTTAAGAAAAAAGGTCACTATTGCCTGCAAAGTAAACCTACAGAACTTCACATATCTGATATGAAGGTTAGTCCATAATGAGCCAGGATGAACCTAACATCAAGAGGGCCAGAGAGACAAAGGGGAAAAAAACAGTGCCAGATTCTGAGGCAAGGGCAAACAATTTCTACTACCTTTTCAACAGAAAAATGACTGATCCCTTTGGGAAGACAATTGTAGAGTACCACTGCAGTGAAACTGGTTTGGTTTCAATTTAATAAATGTGCTTGGTTCTTTAACACAGTCAGTAAAGTTTATTACTGTTTTCAAGTGCTGGAAACTCTCATTCAGAAGCTCGACTTTTCAAAAAGTACCATATGATAGACTTTTGAAAAGTTGAACTTCAGAAAACAACAAAAATCTATGTTTATGCAGGGAGGCAAGCCCCCCTGCACCCTCTACCTCCCCCTGTACATTATATATACCAACATTAGGCCCTCATTAGGCCATCCTACAGAATGACCTCACTGTGACCAATGACTGGTGTTAGAACCATGGCCTTAAGCTCAATGCCAAAAAAATGTGTCATCATCCCCTTTGGGAAAAACCCGATTCCCATGAATTACCACATCGATGGTAGTCCACTGAACACAGAAGACGTTATAAGAGATCTGGGAACACAGGCTGACAGCAACCTCTCCTTTGATCACCACATTCCCACTGTGGTCAGAAAGTCCTTCTATGTGGCACATCTCATTACTAAGGGTTTTGCATCCAGGAAGAAAGAGGTCATTATCTCCCTCTACTCTTCCCTCATTAGGCCAATCATCGAGTACAATGCCCCATTTGGCATGTACCTCACTAGACACCTGCAACAACTGGAGAGGCTGCAAAAGTATCTCACAAAGAGGATCCTAGGCCTTAAACACTTGTCCTGTATGGGCAGACTCAAAAAACTCCAACTATTCTCTGTCTCATATCGCCTACTTAGAGGCGATCTGTGCTTGACTTACAAAGCCATGTCTGACCCAGCTCTGTTAGAACTGCTACATCTAAAGAAATCACAATTCCTCCACACCACACGCTCCAGAGACCTCAACCTCATTACCACAATTAACAGAACATGCTGGAGGCACAGGTTCATAACCCAGAGACTACCCATGCAATGGAACAGATTTCCCATACATGTCAAGCAGAGCACCTCGTTGACCCTCTTCAAGAGAAGATCGCACTACAGTGGGGAAGATGTACTGTACAGTGATCTCCATTCAAAAGTTTTGCCTTTTTTATATTATATAAGCATAATACACATTCATACATACATGCACACACAAAAGCAGACACATTTTATGGTTTTCTTTTACACAAGCCAAGGACTATGCTGTTCTAACCTGCAGCAAATAAGCACTGGAATTTTAGATGTTATTAGATGGCGTTAAATTTATTATAAGGTGGAACATCACTCCCTTTTCATTGAGGGGTCTTTTCCTTTCAAGAACAAGAGGTTTGTTTATGGAAGTTATTCACCCAATTCTTTTTTTTTTAATGTTTATCTTGCTTTATTTGATTTTAGATTTGTTAATCAGGGTAGACCTTGGTCCAAACTGGATAATTTCCTGGCCAGTCCAAAGGACATAGAAACAAAAAAACAAATAAAAGTAAATACAATAGACAAATGAAATGAAATGACATCGCCATGGTGTAGAAATTGCTGCCTAAACCCAAAACGAGATAGATGTGTGTGTGTGTGTGTGTGTGAGTGTGTGTGTGTGTGTGTGTGTGTGTGTGTGTGTGTATGTGTATATATATATATATATATATATATATATATATATATATATATATGTGTGTATGTGTGTGTATATCTGTATATATATATATATATATATATATATATATATATACTAATCAACAATCTTGGTGCACACAAAAGATAAAATAAAAAATAAAAATAAAATATCCTCTTTCCCCCTACATCCCCTGCTAATTATAAATACAGAGTCTGAAATCACACATTATTGATAAAAGGGCATGCTCTCCTATCCCGAATATTGTGCAATCTCGCACACCTGTCTACCATGTTTAATCAACCAAATTTTGTCAACTAAGCAGATGTAAACCAACTATAGAGTTGGCAATATTAAAATGACCCAAACACATTTATAAATATATATATGGTTTACTACCACAATGTCAGTTATCGGACACTTGATTAGAGTAAAACCAAACTGGGGATGCTGACAGTCAGAATGCCAAAGACTGCAATAATGACCGTGCGACTTAGCCCCCCCACCAGACCCATAGTAGCATTTGTTCCTGGGTCCTGAGAGGTAGGTTTTTTTGGGATTTGTTGCTCGTCTTGTTTCCCATTAAAGGCAAACAGGTGGGGTAGTTCTTTTACACACTTTATTACACAGAAACACATCAGGATGGATAGCAACAGTACAAAATATAAACAAGCTGATTAACTGACAGACTACACAGAGAGGCATGCTTACATCTCAACAGCTTACTACAAAATGGTAGTCAGGCTCGCACGTGCTCAATATTTATACACTTGTGCAACCCCTAGAAAGCTTCTTAAAGGTATACATACATATTAATCTACAGGATTCGAGGTATTTTGTGGGCTTGTTAATTGGCAGCAAACCATTTTTCGGTAGTCCGTTGAGGTTATTGGGCTGGTCGAGTAGCAGATACTCAACATTCTGACAGTAAACTTATATGACTGTTATAGCACTATCTTTTAATATCATCTAATAAGACTAAACATGTTATAGCATATGGTTTGGCAGATGAATTGTACGTAGTTAACAATCAAAGGTATTCATTAAAAAGCTGTAATTACAATGTGAATTATGGTATATAGAGTGAATTGTCATTTGATCAACAAAGGGGAGAGGAAATGTAAGGAAAAGAGGGTGGGAGAAGGAAGATTATATGAAAGATGTTTAGGTCACGAGAGGAAAGAGTGGGATTGTGAGAAAGGTTATGTTTAGGTTGTGACGCCCCTGCACTGGCCCAGTAATCATGGAGCCTCAATCCTCACCACTAACACCAGTGATGGGCATGCACATCGGGAACGATAACAAATACACACACAGTAAAGTACAATTTCCCTTAAGAGCACACAGAGATCACAGTCAGTCTGGGGCTGGTTTCTCCCTTTCTCTCCAGATCCCCAATAAGACTCCCCACTGGCACGCCTATAGGATACAGGTCTCAGCCTACTGGTCAAGCTGAAACCTCCAGCACCCTCTCTGTCCAACAGTGCTTCATGTCCCTGCCCAAGTAGCTGACATACACACAGTCTTTAAGATATGAGTTATATAGAAACATACAGACACTCCTGGGGAAGGCTGGCACAGGTTCTCCAGCTATGCCCCTTCCTGCCAGTCTATAAGGTAGTACCAGCTGGCACCAACCAGTAATATCAGCTACTAATAAGGCCCTTACCAAAGGGTGCCCAATTTTACTGTGCAATATTATTATCCAAATAGTAAGTGTGACTGAGCAGCAAGACTATTGCAGTGGCTTTGTACAGTATCACAATATACATGCAATGTACTCTAGAGCTTAAATTATCTCTACACAAAACAGCTACAGTTGAAAGGTTTAAAATATTTAATAATAAATAAAAAAACACAAGACAATACTTCTTACTACACAGTGCCAGTCAAGACTTCAGACATTATAGGAAAATGCTTAAAATAATACTGTAGAATAGTTCTGACATAAATATAGAAAACAGCTAGACTAAACTTGCTATTTTCTATTTTTTCCCTAAGAGCAATCACAGTTCTAAATAAACTTACATATAAAGCAAAAGCAGAGTACTGGTGAGTTGTTGTCAGCTTTAGACAAAATCCAAAATGCTCTCTCTCTCTGGTCTTTTAAACTGATAATACATCATTGCTGACTCATTTTAGATTACATAATTTTTCTCTGGTTCCCAGGCTAACAGAATCTCAGAGTTTAACATATCTTTGATCTTGCACCTGGTCAGGAAACCACAGCAATTAAAGACATTATATATGTAAAATCTAGCAATTAACTCTGGTCTCAAAACAATATAAAGAATCTGCCGGTCCAGACATCACGGCTCTGAGTTTGAGATCAGTCATACAATGCTTGACTTATCAGCTTTCTTCCAGCAGAGTGCACTGTTGTTACATTTTTGACGTTCAACATTTAACACAATTTTCTGATATTTGAGAGAATAAGCCTGTGGCTTATATTAATATTTACAAATAACAAAATTATCTACAAAATTCTATCTAGCTAGGCTGGCGGCCTTCACATATCTTCACATAGGTCAAGGGAGCAGTAGAGGGAGTAAAGAGTGGGATTATAGGAAAGGTTATGTTAAAGATACCTTAGGTCTTTCCTCCATTGTGTCATTTTGACTACATTTAATTATTGGTGCTTATAATGGCTTTTTGTGACATTTAACTGCATTTATTGTAGTTTTTTTTAAAAGGTTAGCTTTTGTTGTATAACTGCTGTTCCAATATTACTTTAGTGCCACTTAGGTGTTGCCTTTAAGTTAGTTTATGTTAGTGTTGGACAACAAGAAGTGAATCACTTTGAAACTGGAAGCTCTTCCCATCACACATCAGAAAATTAGCTTGTATATCCAATCATAAGATCAACGCTAATGGCTCATGTAACTAATGCCCATGACTGCAACTGTCTCTGGGACACAGACTAGCAAACACAGGGTCTTAACCTTACAGTGTCTGCTTGCACAAGTTTATCAACTCTCTTAAAAATTAAATAAAATATTACTGTTTCATTATTTCAACTGTCTGAAATGAATTTAGATGTTACCATTATATTGCTATTTACATGCCACTTGGTTTAAATTTCTATGTGATACCACACACATACTAGTTCTGACTCGCTGCTTGTTTTTATTTATGATTATTTTCACTACTGTATGAATCCAGTTTGTGGAATATGTTACATGCTCAGTGTAAAGTGTAAGTATAAGTATTACAACTTTAATTATATTTACTAATAGTTGCTAAATTTATAAATGTCTGCTGCTGACACAGAACATGATTAAGAACGGTTTTATGACAATCTACCCATTCAGCAAATACTTAAATAAATAAACAGAGGCAAAAACAGACATTGTCTGTATAGCTGAAATAAATACAGTTTTTTATCTGGTGAACAAATGGGAAAAAATGCAACTACAAATAAACAGTGTAAAATGACATAGAATACACACCTCTACATTGGTGACGGAGAAGAAACGGAATAATGAACGACAGAGGAAACCCACTGGTAGCCCAGGTACAGTATATTAGGTATACTTAACTCACTCACTCTCAGGAAGTACACTTATAGTAAAAAGATTATATTGTCTAGCTAGTGGGACCCTTTTATCTTTAGAGCAAAAACAAAACCTGTCCAAATATCAGTTTGTTAGCAAAGATGTTTATATAAGGAACTGAAGATGAATGGCATCAAGAGAAAAGGAAGAAAGTCAGACTGCCGATTAGTCACGAGTGGAGTCCCACAGGGTTCGGTCCTAGGTCCTCTCCTGTTTGGTATCTACTTCTCTGAAGTCCTGGCCAACACAAAGGGACTCTGGCTGACAAAGTTCACAGACGATTGCAAGTTGGGAGCTACTATTAACTTCGCAAGTGATGTTGACATCCTACAGAATGACCTCACTGTGACCAATGACTGGTGTTAGAACCATGGCCTTAAGCTCAATGCCAAAAAAATGTGTCATCATCCCCTTTGGGAAAAACCCGATTCCCATGAATTACCACATCGATGGTAGTCCACTGAACACAGAAGATGTTATAAGAGATCTGGGAACACAGGCTGACAGCAACCTCTCCTTTGATCACCACATTCCCACTGTGGTCAGAAAGTCCTTCTATGTGGCACATCTCATTACTAAGGGTTTTGCATCCAGGAAGAAAGAGGTCATTATCTCCCTCTACTCTTCCCTCATTAGGCCAATCATCGAGTACAATGCCCCATTTGGCATGTACCTCACTAGACACCTGCAACAACTGGAGAGGCTGCAAAAGTATCTCACAAAGAGGATCCTAGGCCTTAAACACTTGTCCTGTATGGGCAGACTCAAAAAACTCCAACTATTCTCTGTCTCATATCGCCTACTTAGAGGCGATCTGTGCTTGACTTACAAAGCCATGTCTGACCCAGCTCTGTTAGAACTGCTACATCTAAAGAAATCACAATTCCTCCACACCACACGCTCCAGAGACCTCAACCTCATTACCACAATTAACAGAACATGCTGGAGGCACAGGTTCATAACCCAGAGACTACCCATGCAATGGAACAGATTTCCCATACATGTCAAGCAGAGCACCTCGTTGACCCTCTTTCAAGAGAAATCTAGATGAGTGGATGGGAAACAGAAAATTCACCCCAGAGATAACACCAGTGGCTCTACTAGACAGAGGCACTGGGAACTAAGGTCAGGTGGCACTATGCCACGGTAATCCTATGGCTAGGCTTGTAAAGACCCCAGGGCCATTAGCCTAGTACACACCTATAAACCTCTTTGTACTCCTCCCTCATGAGGCTAATAATACAGTACAATGCCCTGTTTGGTTTGTACCTCGCCAAACACCTACACCAGCTGGTAAGGCCACAGAAATACCTTACAAAGAGAATCTATGGCCTCCAACACCTGTCCTCTGTGGACAGGTTCAAATCACTATCGCTCTCCTCGGTATCATACAGATTTCTCAGAGGTGATCTGTGTCTTGCCTACAAGGCAATCTAAGACCCTGCACAACTAGAAATGCTCCATATCCAGAAGTCTAACTCCTCGTGCATTACCCAATCGAAAGGCCTAAATCTAATATGCAACATTAACAAAACCAGCTGGAGAGAGAGGTTTGTCTCCTAGAGGCTGCCCCGTCTCTAGAGTAGACTCCCCACGCATGTCAAACAGAGTACATCCCTGACTCTCCAAGTACAACCTTGATGAGTGGATGGGAAACCACAAATTTGTCCCAGGTGTTCCACCTGTGTCCCTCATTGACAGGGTAATAGGTGCTGATAGAGGCTTCTTTTTTGGGGATAAACTCTTGCCTAGGCTTGTAAGGACCCCTGGGCAATTAGCCTAGTAACCTCCTATGATCCTATGAATAATTCAATGACCATATAAACAGTCTTATTCAAGTATTCAAGACAAATTGGCATGAAAGTAAAGCATTTATACCCTTTTTAGCAAAGGACTGACAAGAGAGGTGTATTCACTTAAGAAAAGATATGGCAAGATCTACAATGCCAAGAAAGCGCATCATACAGCAATTCAGCAAAACAAAGATAATACTTAAAAACGTCAACACAGGAAAATAATACACATTTGAGAATGGGTGATCTGTAGATAGGCACACTGATTGTTGAATGAACATTCTCCAGCAGGGTGTTAGCAGGTAATGCCTGCTGAAAAATGAGTCTGCTGCTTCATGCCAGCATATAAAGCTGCCCTGGAGCTCAGAATGAAAGAAACCCAACAGTCACATTTTTACATCACTTTTGCTATTTAGTGAGCGTAATATATATATATATATATATATATATATATATATATATATATATACATAAAAAGAAAATTAAAAAACAGTTTGTGTGTGTGTTTAAGTCTGTGTGTGAGTGTATGAGTGCATGTGAGTGAGATTGATCATTATTTTACACTCACTAAGCAGCACTTTTGTTGTTTAGTGAGTGTAAAAACTAAACAAAAGAGAAAAAAGGGTGTGTTTGTTTATGTTTCTTTCTAAGTGTGACTGTACGCATGAAAGTGAGGTGTGTGTGTCAGTGAGAGAAAGTGAAGAGTGAAAAGGATTGAGCACTGGCAGAAGCAGTTCTTAAGAGGCTTGATTACCTCTGGGCCTCACAGCTCAAGATATCGGGATAAAGCCTAAAATAAATGGTAGCAAAGGCTAAAAATAGGAACATATTTTAAATATTGCTGTTATAAAATCATGAAGTTGCTTGAATAATAGGATTTGTGTTAGCATGAATTTTCTGAAGAAAATAAAGTCTGAAAGTCAAAGTCAAATGTATGTCATTATTTAGTGACTTCGATACCCAATGACTGGCAACAAAGCACACATTTTAGGAGTAATGGACCAAAAAATAAAGTAAAGATCTAGATATTTTTTTTTACAAATGTTATATTTTGGATGTAAAATGTTTCCTCCAACATTTACATATGCTATAGCAACTTTGAAACATTAGGCAGAGGAACTATTTACATCAAAAATATATAAAAAAAATACTATAGTAATAATAAAATAAAATAAAGTAAAAAAAACAGCAATTTTATAGACAGCCCATTCCCTAAGCGCAATAATGGTCTCCAGGGGGTGTGTCAATGTTTAAATAACACCCTTCCAGGGGTGAAGAGACTCTCCACACCTCATAAAACATATGGGTGGGCATTATTTACACAGTAACACACACTCTGTTGGGCATTATTGCTTGCTTAACATAACTGAACATGATTTTATTAAAATGCTTCCAAACAAGATCAGCCAGCACACTTAATCTTAAGTTAAATATACCCCTAATGCACATTTCTATTTTCTACAACAAGGAATATACACAATCAGCATCGTATAAGCCATTATTTTATGCATCGGTACCAAAGTGGAAAAAATCAGACTAATATTTTACATGCAATCACAACAAATATGAAGTCTAAGAAAGAAAAACATCAGAGAGACAAAAAGCAACTAGTTGCCTGATTTTCAGACTTCTGTAAAATGGATGCAATGTGTACTGGCATCTTTTAAACCACATGACCTAAAAGCACCATTGTGACTAACACTTTGGTGTAATTACTGTTAATGCAGCAAGATTCCCTAAATAAAACAAGGGTCTCAGTGTACGAAATTTATGATGTGTGATGAGGAAGATGCAGGCCATACTATGCAATACAAGGGACAAAAATAAAAGAAGTTTAAAAAAACATGGGGCCCTGATATAATCAACACAATCGTAGTATGTTCTAAAATATTATGCACTAGTCCTGTAGAGCAGTATAAGATATCAGTAAGGAACTATGGTACATTCATAATGTAGCTTTCCTTTCTAGGAGTAGCAACTATACAGCAAAACTAACAGATAAAAATCACATGGTAGCAGCATTTACACTTTATGATAAATGAGACAGTACTGGACTTATTTATTTCATTTTGTTTATTTACTAATTAGGGAAATTCAATAGGTACATTAATCTCTTTTCAGGTCAAACTAGGACCATTGCACAGTCAAATGACTTCCGCAGAGTCGCACACTATGCAAATGATTAAAGAATTAATTAAATTTAGGATTAAGACATGGCGTTTCTTTCTCCACAGTCTTAATCCATTGCAGTTGGTTTTACTATTTATTTATATTTTAACTGGCTAAATGGACTGGACTGAAGATCCTTTTCAGACATGACTAGAGCCAAAAAGGAAGTAAAGGGTCCAAATGGAGATAAGTCAGCAAGCAAAGGAGAGTAGTATTGCTGGAAATTAATTCAACCTCAAGTCTTGGTGAGTACCTTCACAAGGTGGAACCTGTTTTTCACAAATTCTCTCCAAGATGACACTGATATATAGACTGTATTTCATATAGCATATAGCATGGACATAAGTAGGTTAAAAAAATAAAAAGCATAGCTGGGTGCACAAGACCCAAGATACAAAATCCTCGTAGGTGCACTGGTGCCAGGACTGGAATAAATGACAGTACAGAATCCTTAAGACACAAACATTCCTACAATGGGGCTAGACCAGGCTCGGGGGGGGGGGGGGTGACCCACTTTTGTAGAAGGATCTGGTAGGCTGCAAAAATCGCAAAAACTGACAGATTAAAAAAGGGCCATACAGATGATAAGAGTGGATTATTGAGGATATAGGAAAGAAATTATATATTGTTACTATTATGCAAGAAGCCCAGAATTTCCAGATAGAAGATATACAAAAAGATTAAGAAAGAAATTAGAGGAAAGAAAAATACTTGCTCAAGAAAATTGGTCAGAAGCTTCAAATAAAAATGTGTGTTCATTAATACAACAGATTTATGAAAAACATTATATAGATAAAGAAACCTTGGGCAGTTTGGAAAAAGAAGTGACTGTTTTAAGTGCAGAAATATAAAAAAACAAAAATCAAGAGACTTTTGAAAGGTATGAGAAAGAAGGAGAGATCTGACATGGAGCAATATTTATGCAAAGGAGAAAGCTAAATTATTCTTTAACACCAAAAAGGCAGCCCCAAAGATATTCGAAGAGAAATACAGGCAAAGGCATCCAGATATGGAAAAATTCACAATAAAAATATAAAATCACAGAGAAGGAACGTAGAACAGAAGATTAGTAAAGCAGAAGTTAAAAAAATAGTAGTAGTAGTTATGGAATACTTGCAAAGTGAAGAATTTAGTGCAGAAAGTCTAACACAGGTTACATCGCAGCATGATAAAACAAGGAGTCCTCAAAGTAAGGAGAAGCAGGAGACATGTGAAGAAATATGGACATGCGAAAGAAAGAGCGATTTAATATGGTGCAATATTTATGCAAAGATGAATGCAAAACTAATCAATACAAAAAGAGAAGTATCAAAGATATTTGAAGAGAAATACAGGCAAAGGAATCCAGACATGGAAAACTTTACAACAGAAAAAATAAGAAAACAAAGAGGAACAGTAGAAAAGAGGATTAATACTGAAGAAGGTAAGGAAATAGATACTGAGGTTATGGATTACTTAAGTGAAGAATTTAGTCTAGAAAATCTAACCCAGATAACATCACAGCAGAATAGAGCAATGGATCCCCACATTAAGGAGAAACCAGTGGAACAGGAAACATCTGACCAGTTTCCATATGAAGATACTTTGGATCCTTTCACAGGAAACCAGTACAAACATTCAGTTGGAGTTGCACAGCAAGAGAAGGAACAGGAAACTGTGGCAACTCTGATGCAGTCAATGCTGTGGCCAGTAAGCTCCCATATGAAAGAGCAACAGATGACACAGGATGAAACTGAAGAGAATGTGGCACAGGAAGATGCTCTGGAACTTTCTATAGACACCCGCGGGAAATGGAGTACAAAGAATGTACCCTCAGTTTAGAAGAATATGATCTAAGAGAAGAGTTGCTTGAATTAATAGAAATAGACAGACATGTTAAGATCAGTGAAAGAAATAGACTACAGAAAGTCAATAAAACCCAGTTAAAGTTTTCATAAGATAAATGAACACAGTAATTAGGAATGTCCATAGAGATTCATGCGATATAACAGAAGTAAACAGGATATATTACTGTGCAACTGAATTAATAACTGATAAAGTCTTACCACAAAAACACAGGGTAGTATCTGAAAGGAAAGGGAGAAATCAAATGCCATCATGGAAGTATCAAACAGAGAAAACTGTAAAGCAGTTAAGACAAGAAGTGTCACTGTTAGAAGAGTATAGAAGAGGGAACTGATCAACAAAAATACTCAGAAAGATAGACTTGACAAAAGTAATGCACAGTATCAGAACAGATTAGGATTTATTACTTGCTATCGCAAATAATAAATGAAAAATATCAGCACAGGCAGAAAACCTTAGAAGATATTGTTTATTTAATTTATTTATTGACATTTGGTGACCAGGAATGTCCGGCTGGGTCAGAAACCCATTTTCAGCGGAAGCCTGGGGAGAAAAGCTGCAAGTCAGCAATTAAGACATTAACAATGACGTGAATTGACAAATATTTACATAGCATAGTATTTAAATCTGCATTGGACAGAAAACATAAGGTAATTATATGAGGTATAAATGTATGTACTCAATTTACATGTTAGAATAACATCACATAAAAAAAGAAATATATATATATATATATATATATATATAGTTTTTTTAATACAACATATAAATAATAGATTGGAGTATAGATATTAGGAAAACGCAAAAAAAATTACAAGGTTCAAGAGAGGAAAGGTAGGTGTTAAGAATAATAGGGCAAATAAATAAGTAAGATATAGAAGTGAAACAAAAATTTAGAAGTAGGTAAAAGGTTTTAGGGATATCGTGGAGTGTTATATTGAGAAAGAAATTATTGGGAAGGGGATGAGGGATGACAGGATGTATTAAGTTAGTGGAAGGTTGGGCAGGTAGGAAGAAAGATGAGAGGAGAAAGACAAAAGTAAAAAGGAAAGTAGGGGGTTAGTTGTGGTTGTGGGACAAGCAGTTCCATAAGTTGGATAGCTAGTTTTTTTAGTCTTAGCCTGAATCTTTTTGTATTGTCTATGCTAGTAACATAGTTTGGTAGATTATTCCATAGCTTAGCTATAGTATAGGAGTAGAGACATTGGCCAGCTCTTTTATTGGGCTTGTGGACATCTAAGAGTTGTTTGTCAGCAGAACAAAGATTCCTAGTAGGAATGTGGGTATGCAGTACATTTTGTAAGGCAGGACAGCTATCAGGTTTGTATTACTTTTTGTGCAATTGTGAGTTGTAGATAGTTAAGACAGTGGGGGAATTCTAGCCAGTTTAGCTGTTTTAGAGAACTGAAGTGGTGGGTGCGGTATGATGAGCCTGTAGCAAATTTGGATATTTCATAATAGCAAGACTGTAGTTTGGTTTTGAGTACCATGTGTAGATTAGTAAAAATGGGAGCTCCATACAGTAAAGAGGGGATTAAATAGGTATTTGCTAGTGTCCTTATGGTATCAGGATCCATATGTTTTTTGTGTCTGTACAGTGTTCCTACTTTAAAATGCAGATAAATATAAAATAAAAGTACAAAATAAGCAATTTACTGATGACCCAAAAAGGTTTTATAGAGAATTGGAGAAAAAGGCAAAAGGAATTAAAACATCACCAAAAAAAGAAGAAATAGATACATTTTGGTATCTATGAAGATCCTGTGGAATATAACAAAGATGCTAAATGGATAAAAGAAGTAAAAGAAAGAAAGAATAAAAATTCAAATGTACAGGATATGAAATGAGATGAAGTAACAGCTAGAGAGATTGAAACAAAGTTAAGAAAATCTCCTAATTGGAAAATCCCAGGCCCAGATGCTGTACCTAACTCCTGGTTAAAAGTATTAACAACTTTATATGAAGATTTAGCCATGAGTAAGAACTATTTATAAGCCCACCATGACCAGAAACCAGTCTAGTTAACAATAGGAAAAAGCAATACTCCTCCTTAAGAGCGAACCTGTAAGATATCCTTAAAACTATAGACAAACAACTTGCCTTCCAACAACGTATAAACTATACACTGGAATTGATGCTGACAGAGTTTATAGTAATTTAGACAAAAACTCAATCATGTCAATAGAATAAAAGGGTAATAAAAGAAAGACATATGGAACAAAAGATCATTCGTTGTTAAATAAAGTCTTGATGGAGAACTGTAATAAGGGGAATAATCTACATATATGGATAGACTATAAAAAAGCATTTGGCAGTATCCCATATTCATGGATAAAAGAGTGCTTAAAAATGTATAAGATATACCCTGTGAAGTCCCTCATCTGAGTCAGCAATCAAGGAGCCTCAATCCTCACCACTAACACTGGTGAGGGATGTTCACTTAGAACAAAAATGGATACACACACATTTTCCAGATGCAGCTTTCTGCACCAAGCACAATTTCCCTTAACAGCACACAGGGATCACACTCAGTCCTGATGCTGGGTTTTCTTCTCTCCAGGTCCCAAATAAGACTCCACCTTTGATGCAGCTATACAGTTAAGTCCTTAGCCGAGTGTTCCAAGCCAAGTCCTCCGCCACTCACTCTGTTAAATCTGTGCTCACAGTATCCCTGTTCAAAGTAGCTGGCACACACAAACTTTGAGATTTGATTTTCACACACACGCACACACACGCACACACACATGCACATGCACACGCACACACACACACACACACCTGGGAAAGATTTGCACAGATTCACCTGCTGTGTCACCTTCACTCAGACTATAAGGTGGTACACTGCCACCAGAAGCACAGATTCACCTGCTGCGTCACCTTCACTCAGACTATAAGGTGGGTACACTGCCACCAAAACACCCACAAAGCCAGCTACGGTAAGACTTTTGCCAGGGTACTCAACTATAATGACTGAAATTAATACTAATGGTAAAGTTGACGAAACATCAAGGCTTTCAGGAGTGGCTACAGTGTCACCAAATATATATAAGTACTTTCAAAGGTTAAAATATTCTCTAAAAAAACAGCCACAATGAAAAATAATAAAAGAACATGAACATACTAAATATCTATTTACAATAAACATCAGAGTTTCAATCACAGGAAATATTAAAAATAACACAGATGGAAAGGCTCACACAAATTCCAAAAAACAATACTTAACTAATCTCACTATATTTTTCTGACTGATCTAAAGAATTACTGTCCCCTAGTTCACTTATTAGAGCAAGGCAAGATGACATGGGTGAGTGGTCCTTATTTGTCAGGTTTCACAAACAGACTGCTGAGAGCAAAGTGACATCTCTCACTAATATCTAAATATCATTTCAGTGCTGGCTATAGAACGACATCACATCTGGTCACTTGACTCTGGTTACCACACTATCTCCTTCACTAGAAACTTGAGCCAGGATCTTGAACATGTGCGTCATAATATACACACATAGAGCTTTGCTAAGATGTGTTACAGTATCTGGAAACTGTAAAAGAATTTTAACACTTCCACTCTTCCTACAGAGCTATTAAGCCAGGCCTCTCACAGATATTTCATCTCTGGCTGCAGTTAAAACTGTAAGATACAATCTTTATGGCCTAAACCAGATAATTTAATTTCAAACTATTTTTCAAAGTTAGCTGGACTGAGATTAGCTCTTCTCTTCCAGTATTCTGTGTTACAATATATTAATTTCAACAGTTACAACACAGTCTGACATACAGGTGTATTTCTTTTATGTCCAGCAGGACCCACTGTTGGTACATTTTTAACACAAGCAGCTTTACAAATACATTTTTCAACACAAGCATCTGTACAAATCACCTTGATATACAAATGACATGTAATTCTTTACAAAACTCCAGCTAGCTATGCTGGCATGTGTTACACATCCATTGCCCTACTCCTCCTGGCATAGTTGCCAATACCTCACATCATCACTCACCCTACACTGATCGATTACATTACAGTGACCATGAAACGGTGGCAAGCCACTTTGTAGTTAAGCCATGATAAAGGACACATTAGTATTCCAGAGATAAAAATTCAGAAGGGGATACTCCAGGGTGACTCTCTGTCACCAATGCTATTTTGTCTTGCCCTTAACCCATTAAGTTGTCTACTTAACAGATTAGATCATGGCTATAATTTGGTGCAAAGACTTCTCATCTTCTTTTTGTAGATGATGTAAAACTGTACAGTTCATCAGATGAGGAACTGAAAGCACAACTGCAAGTGGTCAAAAGTTATTCAGATGATATAAAAATTTAATTTGGTCTCGATAAATGTGCAAAAGCAACCTTTAAAGCAACAAAGTTGCAGCACCAAGAAAACATCAGTTTGGGACAGGAATGTATAATTTAAAAGAACTTGCACAAGAGGGAATTTATAAATATTTTGAAATTGATGAAGGATCAACAATAAAACATAAACAAATGTGAATAAAACTCAGTAAGGAATACATTAAAAGGATTCCTATTACCGGATCAAATGTTTAGGTTATCGAATACCTAAACATCTCTCTGGTAATCGCGAAAACAAAAAAAAAATGTGAACAGACGATTTAATGCAGGGAAAGAATTCCCTTGGCTGTTATTAAGATTTTGCCCCTTGCCCCTTGCCCCACTGTAGAGCAATCTCAGAGTTGGTATATTAAGTTAGGGAGTGTGGGGGCACAGCCCCTTTATCGGGGGGGGGGGGTGAAGCTGCCACTTCATTTTGGTTTAAATTTTTTTTTTTGGGGGGGGGGTCGAGGAAATTCATTCCCTATGTTAAATCGGCCATTCACTGTTTTAATTTTTCGATATTACCAGTTCGAGGTTTAGGTATTCGCTAACCTAAACGTTCGATCAGGTAATATAGATGCTATTAAAACACTTAAATTAATACTGAAAGCAGTATTGACATCTAAGAACAAAGTCAAGTTATAAACCAATTTGCTCTTCCTGTCCTAACTTACAATTTTGGAGTGATTGACTGGCCCCAAAAGGTGTTGGATAATTTTGACTGGAAAACAAGAAGGATGTTTCATGCTCATCAAATGATTTATAAAAATCAGTGTATGCCAAGACTAAATATTCCCCATTCTGAAGGAGGTATGGGCCTCCTTGAAACTGATTGCATGTACAGATCTGCAATTGTGGGACTGCATGGATATTTGCTGACTTCACAAGACCCAAACCTAGTGAAAGTGTTAAAACATGACAAGAATGAGTCTAAGTTGACTTCCATGCTTAGTTTAGCAGAAGCATATAGGTGTCGAGCGGGAATGGATATTAAACCAGAATTAGATAAAAATCAGGCAGCAGCTGAATGTGCCAAAAAAAAACAAAAGAAAGAATATAAGGTGAATGATCAGATGAGAAGGCAAATATAAGGTGAATGATCAGATGAGAAAAATCTAGAAAATGCATAAATATAGTTGCAAGTATAGAAATCTTTTGCAGCAACCTCATGTCAAACAGGATCGAAGTGGTTAAGGACAGCTGAATTTAAACCAAAAGACAAAAGGTTAATATCGGCAGCCCAAGACAGTGGACTATGTACATGTTGGTCTACAAAATCCATTAAACGTGGGAGAAAAAGACAAATGTAGGTTTTGCAAAACAGAAATGGAAACAGTTGCACATCTTGTTGCTGGCTGCGATATAATGGCAGAAGACATACATACTGAAAGACATAATAATGAGGCAAAACGCATTGAGGATTGTGCAAATATTATAATATTGAAGTAGCTGAAAAACACTGGAAAGATGAGCCACAAAGCATTATAGAAAATGAAGTGTATATCACATGGGATCACCGATTACCAACAGTTCAAAAAATAGATGTGAGAAAACCAGTAGTCCCTGAATAGAAGACAAAAAGTAGCATTGATCAGTGAAATTGTTACACCCAGCAACTACAGTGTCTTATGTACAAAAAGACACAAAGTCATAAAATACCAGGATTTGCAAGCAGAAACAACAGCAATGTGGAAGAAGGCTACCCAGACAGTTCCAACAGTAGTAAGAGCAATAGGTCTTATTAAAAAAAAAAAAAAAAAAAAAAAGAATGCAACACCATATGACTCGGAGAAGGAGACATTACTGGACACATTGTGGCTGCTGCGAAGAGCACTTCTGGCTAACATTAAAGACTGAAACAATGCTAATTTCATGAAGTTTACTCATACTCTGACTTAGGAATGGGCTCCATTCCCATCGCGGTATTAGAAACCCGAAAGACGTGGAGAAATTAAAAGGAAGTAACAATCTGTATGAACAACACAGATTATATAAATCAATAAAGGTAACAATAACAACACTTGAAAAAAAATTCATCACCAAAAGACCTCAGATAAAATCCTGAAGGCATGAAGCAATCTTTTTAACAGCTAACTAAAGTCGCTGTTCAATGTCAAGAAAGCAGTTCCAATTATACTTTTTTCCTCAAGGTATTTCTGTTTTCTCCTAAAGTCAGCAAAGCTGTTGATCAGTCTTAGCTCTTGTGGTATTTGTACTACATTGTACTGTACTATCAAGACATATAGTGTCCAGCAGTACTGTACTATATAAAGTCCATGGTAACCAAAAGCATGCTGACTACATATTCGGTCTGTGTCCTACACTCTTTATGCTAACTTAATCAGTTCACATCTGCCAGGTATAAAGCAAGACAAAAGTAGCATTTTCATGTTTAGAAAACTGTAAATAACGGGATGCTGTAACATATGTTGAAATCACTGAGAAAATTAGCCTTGGTTGATAAAAAATATTCTTGACATAAGTACTATAATGAAACCAGCATTCACATCCGTCAACACAAGTAATGCTTTGCATCTTTCTAGTCTGACAAAAGCATCACATATCACCCTTACAAGGTCTGTATTAAAGACACAATTGAATGTAAAGCAAACAGAGTGCTCCAGAAAATAATAAACAAGTTCATTTAATGAACAGAATACTTGACCCCAGGTTTCAACAGAAAACAAAAATACTAAGGTCTGCATTCACTCACATAAACAGAGCCGGTATTCATCTAAGAACTATTTTTAGTAAAGACAGCAGATGGCACTCTAGTACAAGGCAGACAGCAATCACAGATTGTATGCCTTGTAAATTACTTCCATGGTGTGCAACCTCTGCCTGTTTTAAGTGGAAATTTCAAGGTCAGATTAACTGCTACATCCTAGAATGTTTGATTAGACATTTAGTTTAGGTATATATTGTCTGTCTGCAAAGAGTTATTTTTTGCAGTTATAAATATCCATCTGTATGTTTTAAAATGTGTAACGTATGTGGGGGGCTGTGCCCCCCACAGCCCCCTAACTATATATACTAACTCCAGGATCGCACTACAGTGGGGAAAAGGGCAGATACCTTTTACTTTAATGTGTCAGTGTTATGAGTTTCAGTCAAACGAGTTTTCAGTGTTTTGAACTTTTGATGTTCTGGTCTCAGTCAAATGAATTTCAGTCATATGAAATGTTGATCATGTGTAGTAGACCCATATATACATATACAAATACAGGGAAGTTCCTTGTTTTGTCTAAGATCCTGATTAATTAGGACTGCTCTCTTTTAAACTGTTGGTGCAACACTGGAGCTGATTATGTCCCCCTCCCCCCACATACAAGAGGGATTGGGGGAGGCAAATCTGCCCTTGAAAACAAAATGGTCCCGGGGCTGTTACAGGTACACTTTAAAAAAAAAATCCCAAATAACCAACACTATTGACAGAACACTTTTTTTTTTCACATAACATTACACATGATGCTGTATCAAAATAGGTCAGCCAATCTCTGCCAGGCAAAGTTGCAGCTTTATGTGCAATTATCTTTTTTTTTTTTAAAGAAAAAACATGCAACACGAAATAAATAAAGCAAATGTACTCACATGGCTTCAGGCTGGGGAATTTTTTCAGATGCAGAATTTGGGTTTTCTTCCGCCAGAGGAAGTTCAACATCCCCCCAAGGCTTGGGAACTTGTTGGACAGGTTCTGGATTTTGAGTTATACTTGCTTCTGAAATATTTTCTGATGTTGGTGGAGTTGGTGTAACGACTCTTGGTGGACTTGCCATAGGAGTGGCAACAGGTGTACCAACAATGCTTTTGTCAGATGCAGCTCCTAATTCTGTTAACACAAAAATAAACTACTGTTTTCCACAGTGACAAAAGCAGAAATGCTCCCTTCCAGCAAAACATGTTACAATAATCAACCAAGTGATATTACTTGTTTTCAAGTTCAGCAAGGAAAATAACTTCAGCAAATTTTTATATAAAATTAGAATGACTACCTGGCCCCTGCAGCAGATGGACAGAGTCCTGACTGCAATCAACTGCAGGTTTGGCTAACCAAGTCAAGGTGCTGCAGTAGGCAGCCAGAGAGATGAGGGGTTGTGGCTGGCCATTTTACCTATTCTAGTTGAATGGACTTGACAAGGCTGGATGCACAGATACCAACTACTGAACTTAAGTGGTAGCTAGAGCAGCCTTAGCTGATGAAGAGTTCCTAGGTCTGCCAAGCATAAAAATGTAGTTGGAATTTAGCATATGGAAGCATGCACTGATCATCTGGGCACTGCCTCACTATAGAAGTACCATAGCTAGCCACAGATAATAGCCACGTGACCCTGGGTCTCTACTGGTTAGCATGCAGAGCTACAGAGTCAACGATGGAGTGATACAAAGACAGGTAAAAAGAATTATTCCCAAAAAGAAAATGCTACTTCTACCTAAAGCTACAGCCCTAAATGTACTACTTAGCAATTTTTAAACTGATGAGGACATAGAAATCAGTCATATGGCCATGGACTATACATATGTATGAAGTCAAGAAACTATGACTGGACCATTTTCCATTAATCACTCTATCTGGAAACAAATTCAAGACTTATCACCTCATTTTCTAACATTAGGGTTGATGGATAATTTATACCAGTGAAAAAGATACCCTGGCAATTATTTGCAAATATTCATCTTTAAGATATTGAGATAACCTTCATTGTCTCACTCATGAGTTCTTTAATTAGCTATTCACCTCAACTCCATAAGGGGGCCAATGCCTGTCTTCAAAGTTTGAGTGTTTTCTCTTGTAATCCAGCAGAGGATGTTTACGTTACCAGCTGTACCATATGGCATAATAAACAGCAACACTAAGTCTGGATTTCTATTTGTGCATGCTCATATAATCAAAAGGTTACAGCTAATGAAAAAGATATATAACTGGAAAATGATGTGCTCAGAACCACTGCACAAGCTAGGAAGCAGCCTGCTACATCAACTATTAAGTTTCAGTTTTCACACACTAAATCAAAATGTCTGCTGTTGACAAAAAAAAGGGAGAAAGATATTTTCAATAAGAAAAGAAATACGAAAGACAGATGATATGGTCTGTGTGTTCACATAAAATTATTAGCTACATCTCAACAGTGAGATAAAACACTACCAGCCAGCAATAAAGCTTCATTTAACTTCGGAGCTTTAGCTATAATGACTTTCCCAATCTCTGCAGAAGATAGCCTGATCTGCTAAAACACATATGTGAGAACAGATAAAATGGTAGTTAGTAAACTGGTCATATGAAAGCTGAACTTCTGCTCAAATTACGCTCTTACTGCATCACAGTAAGACTGCAGATTAAGCAAAGCCACATAATAAAATTTATAGGTATCAGTATCATTAAGATTCTAACTATAAAACTGACCCAAGGCCTCTCATTAAAAGAGAAATATTTCAACCAGACTTAGAAAATAGAGGGCTGATCCAATGCACAGGACATAAACTGTATGTAGGCAGAGCTATTTCCTGAAAAAAAAAATGTCAACAAGGTCAACAAATTAGATACTGACCACAGAAATTACTACTAGCATTCTGAAGGCACTGTTTTTTTCTGGTTAGGACAGCTGTGCAAGTGCAATTATAAAAAAGATACAGAACTGCGTATACACACACACACAGACACACACACACACACACACACACACACACACACACACACACACACACACACACACACACACACGCTTTTCAGAGCAGAACAACTGCTGATAGACTAAGCACTCTGTTTTCTCAATAAGTAGCACTTCGAAAAGTAGGGGTAATTTACCACCAGGTATACATTAGTAACAATGACAGGCAGCACTAAAAAACAGCCCAAACAGTAAGTCTGCTTTGCTTAGACCCACACTACTAGATTAGTTCATGTCTGTGTGTTGCAGCATTATACCGCCTCTCCTGCCACACACATCGTTATGCTATACATTTCTGTATCATGTCAATTGTTTTTAACTAGATGCTAGTCACTTTTTATTTTATCTTGTGTTTCTCTTACCTGGTTCTTGGAAAGGCTTTGATTCAGTTTCTTTGAATTCAATAGATGTCTGTGGTGACATCACTGGAGTTTTTACTGGCGAGGAAACCTTGACTGGTGGTGGTGGTGGTGAATCAGGCGGTGTGGCTTGTGGGGTAGCCACTGGTGTTAGGCCACACATCTCCTGCAAATAAAGAAAAAAAGGTTTATAAATAGTTCTAATTTTGGTTAAATATACATAATTTTGGTCCCAGCATGGACTAAATTAATTCAAACATACAGCTTTTTTTTTCTGTATACTTCCATTTACCATCTACAACTCCTTATGGCATCCCAACTTCCTTTACTAAGCGACTTACTAATTAATAATCAACAGCATAAGAAAGGGCACGGCTTTAAGTAACAAAATGAAACTTAGATATTCAGTTTTGGATGTCCTGCAGTGGAGATACTAATCACTTAAGTTACTTGCCATTCATATGTTCATATCTATATTCATATCTTTGTAACTGAGAGACAGATATATGTTATTGAGGGCCATGGTGTGAAATGTCATGGTGCCAGTACACTACTACTATGCAACTATATGTGTGTGTGTGTATACACAAATATATACACGTGTGTGTGTGTGTGTGTGTGTGTAACATACCGTACTGATAATATTGCTAGTTTATTTTTATTATTACTGCAAATTAAGAAAATATGTATATTTCCAAAATCAAGTGACTTAAATAGTACTGCATGGCATCAGGTGAAATCTTAGATGATGTTGACAAAAATTTCACTGATATTTGCTCTACAAGTTGCACAACCTGAGAGATATTCAGTGTCATTTATTTTGTTAATAATACAAATAAGCCTAATTGTTCAAATTTCTGTAAGTAGCCCAATAAAAGAAGCACTAAGAAAGGAATTTCTTGCTGGCATGTCAAAGCTCAAGACTAACTGAACAAAGGTGATCTGGGACTTTATGTCCAGGTTGTATATTTTTGAAGCTATAAAAAGTTGTTTGCTAAAATTTAATGAAGCATATAAAAATAGTTGTGTAAAATCGGGTCTATATTACGGAAGCGAAAAACCCTATGCGCAAATACCAAAACATCGACCCCTATACCGTGAAAATCCCAAACGCACTAAACAGAGAAAAAAAAATTAGAACTGTCATAGTCGGCCAACCCCACCACTAGCTATATACTACCTACCCAAATAAAATAAACTACATACACACACTAACCAAACCCTACTTCTAACCTAAAGTAAAGCACAAAACCCTACTTCTAACCTTACACTAAACCCCACATACACAACTAACTACGCACTATCCTTAACCCCTCCCTAACCCTAAGGTCCATAACTACCGCACATGTCCCCTACAGACATACACCCAAACAAAACAAATAATTCACATACATACATTTAACAAAACCCTACCTCCAACACTACTAAACCCCACATACAAAACTATCTATGCACTATCCTTAACCCCTCCCTAACCCTAAGGTCCATAACTACCGCACACTTCTCCTACGAAAATATACACAAACAAAATAAATAACCTACATTCATACATTTAACAAAACCCTACCTCTAACCCTACACTAAATCTAACATACATTACTTATCTAAACAACTACCTTAACCCGCACCCTATCCTAAACTCCGTAACTATCCAACACTTACCTTATACAGCTAATCCACAGATGGGCCAACCATGGAAATTCAATATTTCCATTTTCACGGTTTTTGACTTTCGCTCTAAGTCCACTTTGCGCTATACGGTTCGACATTTACGTATTCACGTAAACGTCTTTTCGCTTTCCTAATATAGACCCGTAAAATCTTACCAAAACCACAGATGTCCTTCTCTTCTATGTTGCAATATTCTTTACATGAGGATCCTCCTTCACGAGTGACCTGTTGTTTAGCCAGCATACAAGAGCTTTTAAGCACCGCTAGTATGTGGGACATCTCACATATAGCTTAGGAGTATGTTGGCCATAAAAGTGATTTCTTAGTGTACAATCCTCAGAACTGCATGCCCCAGCAGGAACACAATCCATGGAAACAAGAAGGTTATCAGACATCCAGAACAAAAGCAGGCACCAGGGGGAAGGAGGGAGGGGATAGAATACTGCAACATAGAAGCGAAGGACATCTTATGGTCATGGCAAGAGTTTACACAACTTTTCTTCTATTCTAATGTTGCAGTATTCTTTACATGAGGAAGAGTACCAAAGTTCAGGAGGAAATCTTGGAGGAGGAAGGACCAGAACAGTTCTCTAGAAAGTCATGAAGAAAAGCTCTAGATCTGGAGATGCCACCCAACTTGTAATGCTTGGTGAAAGTATGCACAGAATTCTAAGTGGCTGCTTGTAGAATGGTATTAGTATCCAAACCCTTAAAGAAAGCACCCAAAGAAGCCACGGTCCTAGTAGAATAAGCCTTAACGCAACAAGGAAGGCTCTTCCCATGGAAAACATAACAAAAAGAAATAGCCTTCAAAATCCAAGAGAAAATAGTCTGCTTGGAAGCAGGCAACCACAGAGCCCTGGGATGAAAAGAAACAAAATGCTGATCTGATTTCCTGACAGCCTTAGACTTAGCCAAATAAAATCTGAGTTCTCTATGCACATCCAAGGTATGTACGATCCTTTCACTACACGACTGTGTAGAAGGAAAAAAAGGTGGGAAAATAAATAGATTGATTATGAGACAACTCATTCACAACCTTGGGCATAAAGAAAGGGTTAGTACGCAAGGAGACCCTGTCCTTATGGAAATCAGAAAAGATGGGGAAGCCATTAAGGCTTGAAGCTCAGTTACCCTTCTGGCAGAAGTAAAAGCTAATAACAGAACAGTTTCCCAAGTATAATGTTTTAAAGAAGCTGTAGCTGCAGGTTCAAATGGAGCCACAGTCAGCCTCTCCAGAACAAAGGTCAAATCAGAAGGAGGAGGAACAGGTTTCCTGGGAGGTGTAATGTGAATGAGATAAAGTTTAACCTCTAACACAGAAGTCAAACGGCGAGACAAAGGCAGATAAACAGAAACATCTGACAGATGGACTTTCACCAAGGAGTAAACCAAAACATCATTGAGCAACTCACACAAATAGGAAAGAATCAATGGAACATCCAAAGACAGTGGATCCAGGTTACGTGAATGACGCAAGACAGAAAACCTCTTCCATTCAGATAGGTAGGATTTCCTAGTATTGGGTTTTCTGGCCTCCTGCAGTACCCTAAGCACATCCTCAGGATAAAAATGTGCCTGAAAGGAATCACAAGCCTATCACGCTCAGAGTCAGACTCAGAGTTGACAGAAGTGGATGGATAAGAGATCCTTTGTCCTGTGTGACAAGGTCCACCCTGTGAGGTAACTTGTAATGACTGCCCTTGGCTAAATGCAGAAGAAGAGGGAACCAATGCTGTCTTGGCCAAAAGGGGGTCACCAGCAAGATTTCTGGTTTGTCCTACTGAACCTTGAACAGGACTTTCTGAATGAGAGGAAAGTGGGGTAATGCATAAAGAAACATCCCCTTCCATGAAATTTATAGAGCATTCACCCAAGGTGACCAATGGTCCCAGTTTTTCCAGAACAGTCCCAGTTTGGAAGCCTCTCTCCCAGAATCCCAAACATTGTCTTTGGGACACAGAAATGTCCCAGTTTAGACCGCTCAAGTCTGAATGGTGACTTGGCTTCCCAGGGTGGCTAGTCCCCCTGCTTTCTCATCCTAAGCAGCTCTGGGAACTTTGTGATTTTTCAGGGATGTTATAGGGCAAGGTCGGATGCCTTCACTCTGGCACAGTCAGTCACTCCCTCAAGGACTTCCATCATACGGCGTTCTGCTTGACCCCAACTCACCCAGGCAGGAGCTCTCCAGGCCCTACACCCATCTACCTGGTGCTCCTGTACTGTCTTCTGTCAGGGTCAAACTCTACAGTCATCCCTTTCGACCTGGCCAAGAGACCTTCCCCAGCCATGGCTCCCCCATGTCAGGGGACTCTGCCACCTGCATGTCTCCTACAGGCTGCCAAATCATGTGGGATCGCTCAAAGTTTGCAAGGATAGCATGCAGAAGATAGGAACTTTCGGAAAAGTGTTTACATGAGAAAGGTCCAGAATGGGTCCCCAAGGGCCAGCTTTTCTAGGTATGAGAAACACCTTGGAGTAAAATCCTCTTCCTCTGAGGTGCTGAGGAACTTTCTTGAATTGCTTCCTGATCCAGCAGATATTTCCAACATACTGGCTGACAGATTCGGTGCCAATTTTACCCCCCCCCCAAGGACCAATCACAATACTGAAAGAATGCCAGGCACCCAGCATTACTGCAGCACAGCTTAAAGCTACATTGTCCAAGGCCAATAATACAGCTTCCATGGGACCGGACAATATCCCTAGCTATGTTCTACATGAACTACAAAGTGAACTGGCACCACACCTGTGTGCCCTGTTCAATCACAGCCTCACCTCAGGCTTTGTCCCTACAGAATGGTGCACTGCTACAGTCATCCCTCTCCATAAAGGGGGAGCGACTATAGACTCTGGGAATTATCGACCCATTAGTCTAACGAGTCTGATATGTAAGGCTATGGAGCACATCATCATGGACCTAATTAACACAGATATAGGAAATCTCCAAACTCTGGATCCCACACAATTTGGTTTTGTGAAGGGTAGATCATGCTTGCTCAACCTGGTTGACTTCTTTGAGTCAGTCACCGGAGCTATGGATGAGGGCAAGGCAGCTCATACAGCCTACCTCGATCTGGCCAAGGCCTTTGATACCATTCCTCACTCAGGAATTATTGATAAACTCACCAAACTAGGCATCAGCCCCTATATCACTAGGTGGGTTGCAAATTGGCTCACTGATAGAACCCACACTGTGAAAGTAGCAGACTCCAAGTCAGACCACCAACCGGTCATGAGTGGAGTCCTACAGGGATCGGCCCTGGGTCCTCTCCTATTTTGCATCTACTTCTCAGACGTCCAGGCCAACACAGAGGGACTCTGGCTGACCAAGTTCTCTGATGATTGCAAGCTGGGAGCCATTATTAACTCCTCAAGTGATGTAGACATCCTACAGAAAGGCCTCACTGAGACCAATGACTGGTGTTGAAACCATGGCCTTAACCGTAATGCCAAAAATTGCATTGTTCATTCCATTTGGGAAAAACTCAGTTCCCGCTAATTACCACATTGATGGTAGCCCACTGAATACTGAAGGTGTTATAACACATCTGGGGACACAGGTTGACAGCAACCTCTCCTTCGACCACCACACTGGCACTGTGATCAGAAAGTCCTTCTATGTGGCACATCTCATTACTAAGGGTTTTGCATCCAGGAAGAAAGAGGTCATCATCTCTCTCTCTCTCTACTCTTCCCTCATTAGACCAGTCATCGCGTATAATGCCCCATTTGGCATGTACCTCACTAAACACCTGCAATAGCTGGAAAGGCCACAAAAGTACCTCATAAAGAGGATCCTAGGCCTTAAACACATGCCCTATATGGACAGACTCAAAAAACTCCAGTTTTTCTCTGTCTCATATCATCTATTAAGAGGTGATCTCTGCTTGACTTACAAAGCCATGTCTGACCCAGACCTGTTAGAACTGTTAACACCTAAAGAAATTCCAATCCATCTGCACCACATGCTCCAGGGACCTCAACCTCATTACCACAGTCAACAGAACATGCTGGAGGGACAGGTTCATAACCCAGAGACTGCCCATGCTCTGGAATAGACTTCCCATACATGTCAAGCAGAGCACCTCACTGGCCCTTTTCAAGAGAAATCTTGATGAGTGGATGGGAAATAGAAAGTTCACCCCCGGGATCACTCCAGTGGCTCTACTTGATAGAGACTCCAGAAACTAACAGCCGCATGATGCCAGGGCACTTCTATGGGCTAGGAATGTAAAGGCTCCAGGGCCGTTGGCCTAGTACACACCTATGAAACTATGTAGCAACTCCTGAAGCACATCTGGAAATAGATGCAGTTGGTCATGAGGTGGTTGTGGAATGACCTATCAGGGTCTCTGGAATTACTATTTAACTGTAGCCTCCAAACAGAATTCATGCTTCGTGAATGGAGAAAGGCAACAGTCATCCCTCTGTACAAAGGTGGGTCATCTACAGACCCTGGAAACTACAGACCCATAAGTCTCACTAGTCTTATATGTAAATCCATGGAAAGAATTATCATGGAGATGATCAAGAGAAATATCGTAAACCTCCAGACAGAGCTATAGTAAACCTCCAGACACTGGACCCAACCCAGTTTGGTTTCATCAAGGGCAGATCATGCCTAGTCAATCTGGTGGACTTCTTTGAGAAGGTCACCAAAGCAATGGATAAGGGCAAAATTGTTCACACTGCCTACCCTGACCTGGCCAAGGCATTTGACACAATACCCCACTCGGACATTGTTGACAAACTCAAGAGTTTATGTATAAACCCATATGTCACCGATGGATAGCCAAATGGCTCAAAGACAGGAACCAGGAAGTTAGAATTGGGGAGTCCACCTCTACAAAGAGGCCAGTCACAAGTGCAGTCCCTCAGTATCAGTTCTTGGACTGATCCTTTTTGGCATTTACTTCTCAGAAGTCAAGGCCAATGTCAGTGGTCTCTGGCTGACTAAATTTGCAGATGATTGTAAATTAGGAGGTGTCATTGAATCTCACACTGACACGAATGTTCTCCAGGAGAGGCTGACACAGACAAACAACTGGTGTCAGAGCCATGGACTAAAACTAAATGCCACAAAATGCATAATAGTATCCTTTGGGAAGTCATCTATCTCTGGTAACTACCATATTGACAACACCCTCCTTAAAGTTGACCCAGTAGTCAGGGACTGCAGAATCCTACACTAAGGCACTGTACGAGCACATCCACTCGTGCATGAATCGTGCCATCCCAAATAGAACCAAGATGCTCTTCTCCAAAAAAAAGAAGCCAATCTGGTGGTCCCCTGCTATAAACAAACTATACAACAGAAGGAAGAAACTGTTGCAAAAAAGAGGAAAATCCCAGGATGCAAAAAAACTCCCTCACCAGCCTCAGTAAGAAGCTGAGATCCCTCATAAAATCCTCAAAAGCTAGTTACAAAAATAAAATTGCCAAAGATTCCAAAGACAACCACAAGGCATTCTATAGTTATGTCAAGAATCTAAATGGCAATGCTCAGATCTGCTCTGAGCTACAACAGAATGGCATTAAATATACTGATACCAAGGATATTGCCAATATCCTGGTAGATCGATTTAGTGCGAACTTCACCCCCCTCTCACCCCCTAAAGGGCTCATCTCAATACCAAAAAATTGCCAAAGTCCAATAATCATGGCCACACAGGTAGAAACCATACTCTCCAAAGCTAAGAATACAGCATCCATGGCACCAGATGACATCCCAGGCTGTGTACTACATGAACTACAAAATGAACTGGCACCTCACCTAAGTGTCATGTTTAATCATAGCCTCACCTCAGGCTTCGTGCCCACTGAGTGGCGCACAGCTACAGTTATCCTGCTCCACAAGGGAGGATCCGCCTTGGATCCCGGGAACTACCGTCCCATCAGTCTGACAAGCCTGATCTGCAAGGGCATGGAATGCATTATCATGAAACTTATAAACAAAGACATTGACAACCTTCAAACACTGGACCCCACCCAGTTTGGGTTTTCGAATCAGTCTCCAGAGCTGTGTACGAGGGTAAGGCGGTCCACACAGCCTATCTGGACCTCACCAAGGCCTTCAACACCATCCCCCACTCTGGAATCATAGATAAACTTACTAAGCTGGACATAAATCCCTATGTCACTCAATGGGTTGCCAACTGGCTTACTGACAGAACCCAGACTGTAAAAGCAGCCAACTCCAAATCCAGCTCCAGACAAGTGACAAGTGGAGTACCTCAAGGTTCAGTCCTAGGGCCACTCTTGTTTGGCACCTACTTCTCTGAAGTACAGGCCAACACTAAGGGACTCTGGCTAACAAAGTTTGTAGATGACTGAAAACTGGGAGCCATTAGTGAATCCTCAAATTATGTGGATATTGTACAAAAGGGCCTTACAGAAACAGATGCCTGGTGCCAGAGCTATGGGCTCAAGCTTAATGCCAAGAAATGTATAGTTATCACCTTTGGAAAAAAACATGTACCCATGAATTACCACATAGGTGGCAGGACACTAAACATTGCAAGTGTGATGAGAGACATAGGGACACAGGTGGACAGTGGTCTCACTTTCCATAACCACATCGCCACAACAGTCAGGAAATCCTTCTATATGGCACACCTCATCACTAAGGGCTTTTCATCCTGGAAAGGCCACAGAAATACCTCACTAAAAGAATCACAGGCCTAAAGCAGATGCCATATGCTGACCATCTAAAAAAACTCCAGCTATACTCTGTGGCATATAGTCTATTCAGAGGCGATCTCTGCTTAACATACAAGGCCATGTCAAACCCTGAGCTGTTGGATAGGAAATTCACCCCGGGGATCATGTCAGTCACCCTGCTAGACAGGGGCCCAGAGAAGTAAATATTGTGGGAAGAAATATCCAGGGAATTGTTATGGCTAGGCTTCCATAGGCCCTAGTACCAACCTATGATCCTATGAATCTAGGGACACACATAAATAGTAATCTAGTCTTTGATCATCATGTGTCTACAGTGGTGAGGAAATCATTCTGTGTTGCGCAACTTACAGACAAGGGTATGGCATCTAAGTCCAAGAAAGTTATTGTTCCACTGTATTCGGCATTCATCAGACCAATCATGGAGTACAATGCCCCCTTTGGTATGTACCTAACCAGGCATATCCAACAAATGGAATGTCCACAGAGGTTCCTCACTAAAAGAATACAGGGGTAAGTAATATGTCCTATGCAGACTGCCTCAAGGCCCTATCCCTGTATTCTGTCTCCTACAGGCTTTTGAGGGGAGATCTATGCCTGGCATACAGGGCACTATTAGACCCCACTCTGAAGGACATCCTGCATATTCACAAAAAATACAGTACCAGAATTACCCTATCTAAAGACTTAAACCTTGCCTGTGATACAAACAGGACATGCCGGGGAAAGAGGTATGTATCCCACAGACTACTCTGTCTATGGAACAGGCTCCCCATCCTTGTGAAGCAGAGTTCCTCCCTAACCTAATTCAAGTGCAACTTGGACAACCAGATGGGAAATTGGAACTTCATCCCTGGTTTAGCACCTATGTTTCTAATGGAAACAGGTAACCTGTAAATGATTCATCTCACAGGCCCATGCTTACACTTGTCAAGGTTATTAGAACATGTCAGAGATTTGGGATGCATGGCTAGGCTTAAAAAGGCCCTTATGGTCATTAACCTAGTAAATACATATGAACCATGAATGAAGGAAAAGTTTTCCAGACCATGAAGTACCCTTGTTTGATAATACAAAAAGAACCCATGAGTTTTGAGTAATAGTTTCCCAAATTGAAGAGATAGGAAAAGATGAAGAGAAAGGGGAATAAGACTGAGATGAGTGTGGTAGTCACAGACTACCTGGCTCGTCTGGAAAGGCTTGCTTCTGGGCAGAACAATGTTTAGACTGTGGAGCTCTCTTACCTCCTTTCTTGTTTTTAGAAGTGGGAAGGCAATGTTGTTTCCTAACAAAAAAGTTTTTGAGGGATAATTCCTCTGAAATTTAGGAACAGGTGAAACAAAGATATGTTTTAAGTCCTGTAGTTCCTTACCTTTTTCCTGCAAGGATTTAAACAAATCTGCATCTGCAGCCCCAGGCAAAGTACTGTTATCCAAAGGACCATCCATTAATTTTGCTGTAACGTCATCTGGAAGTGGCTGAAGCCTCAACCAGGAATACCTTCTAAGAACAGATCCTGATGCAGCTGCCCTAGAAGATACTTCTGCTGCATCATAGCTACATTTAATGGAGTGGCAAGCTACCTGAGAAGAAGCTCACCTGTGTTTTAACATCAGAGTCTGGAAGGAGAGAAACTGCTGGAGTGGCTTGAAAAAGACCAGCCAAAGCATATCTGGTCATATGGGTTGGGTAGTTTATAGCACGGAAAGCTAAGGTGAAAGAAGTATACACCTTTTTCCTAATCTTTCCATAGTCTTGCTCTCCTTCGGGAAAAGGGAGAAGCTTGGTGGATGGAAATAGTCTGGACGTTTTGTCAAAAGGAATAGAAACCATTGCAGGGTCTGCTGAAGGACATCTGTAAAGAAATTTACACTCATCTGGCACCTTATCAGGCCTTTTTGGGGCAGAAGCCTGTGAGTCTGAGGCCTTTGATGCTGAAGAAAATGCATCCAAACAAGGCTGGTAAGACTGGAGGTACAGCAGAAGGGGGAGGAGAGTCTATTTGTAAAAGATCATAATATCTTTTCTGCACATCCGAAACCTGTGCACAGTCCCAATTAAAAAAAATCCCTCATTTTAGATAAGGTTTCCCCAAAGGTGATCTCTTCTACTGGACAGCCTGCACCATTAGACTCTTCAAAAGTAAAAGAAGAATTTGACAATGCTACTAAAATAAACTGTTTAATGCAGAGGCAAAGCTTTCAGGTAAAAAAAAAACCCTTCATCAGTGTTATAAAATGTAAAATAAAACAGTTCAGTTATATACAAATCACACACATTCAATTAAAACTTTAAAGTAAAACAATACTAATGTAGACATATTTGCTTAAGTTTTAATATGGGTTTCAGTGACACCGTCTGATTCAAGCCAGGTAAGGTGTCAACATTCATTCGTAATATCCATTCATATAACTTGATTTCAAGTCTATTCTTTATATCACTTTTTCGCAAATTAATATTCATTCTACCACCATAAAAACAAAATTATGGCCATTGCCATATTCATTTGTATGTTTAGCTAATGAATTTGCACAAACGTTTCTTCTAATGTCTGACCTATGCTCGATAATGCTATCTTTAAGTCTTCTCGTTGTTTGACCTATATAGAAGGCTGTGCAAAGTTTACAAGTTGCAAGGTACACTATGTGTGCAGTATTACACGTCGCAAAGCATCTAAATCTATATTCTTTCCCAGTAACTGGGTGAATAAAGATGGTACTTCTATTAATGACATCACAACAGCAACAACTGTGACACAGTATGGTACAAGTGGTGCTAATATTATCTTTAACAGACGTGCATATCTTTACAACACAATCTTTGTTTTAAACAATTCTGATATGAGAAACTAGGAGCTTTACCAGTTATACGACGCAATTCTGGTAAGGATCTTAAAATACATCAGTTGTTACTTATATTTTTTCTTATATCAATAGTATTCCTATTGTAGGCTGTAACATACCGTAACTTTTCCTTTTTTTTTGTACAGGCATCTTCATTGCAATCAATTACTCTAAGTTGCTTAATCCAAAAAAGGGTCTAGCAGCAGATACCCTTAACTGTGTAACTTCAGCAATTTCCCTGTCTAAACTGTCTATATTATAACCCCCTTAACAAAATAATTTTTTAATTCTTCAATTTGCTGATGGTATCTAACTGTTGTTGTACTGAGCCTACTTATTCTCATGAACTGCCCTTTAGTTATGCCCTTAAACACATGCGGGGCATGCATGCTGCTACAATGTAAGAATTTATTGTTATGCATATACTTTCTAAATACATTAGTCTCTAAATTAGTATCATTATAAATAACAGATACATCAAGGAAGTTGATGCACTCCATTGAGCAAGTCATAGTAAATTTCAAGAAACTTGTACTTGTATTCAGATATTCAAGAAAAGCATCAAGCTCAGTTTTCGTTCCATGCCATACAAAAAAGATGTCATCAACAAAACATTTAAAACAACTTACATTCTTTGAATAACATATAGGTCCATTATATACAAATTCCTGGTCCCATTTATCCAACACTAAATTAGTGTACGTGTTGGCAACAGGGGTACCCATTGCCACACCTGATATTTGGTGATAAATCATATTATCAAATATGAAGTAATTATTCTGTAATACAATCTCCAATAATTCACATGAGTTTCCACGTCTGCCCATATTTTGACCATATTTGTTTAATAACGCCATTATTGCATCTACACCATACTTATTAGGTATCACAGTGAATAGTGATTGGATATCTAATACTACAATCCAAAAATCACTACATTGATTGTTATGAAACCAGTCAGTTAAAAATAATAAGAAATCAGTAGTATCCTTTATATAACTTCGAGCATGCTTCAAATATTCTGACAGTTTATTCTATAAATACAGGGACAATGGATCCGCTATCCATCCCAGCCCCGAGATAATAGGTCTCATGGGAGGGTTATCTAGGCACTTGTGAACTTTAGGGAGACCATACAATATAGGAATTTTTGGAGCAGGAACAGTAAAGAAATTAAACAAATCAACATCTATGTCACTTATTGCTTGTAGATCAAAGATTGCTATATTAATACGTGAAAGATTCATCTTCAGAAGAACCCTCATCCTCAGATGATTCCATAACCCTAACTCTCCTAAGCGGGGAAGAAGTTAAAGGAGAAACACGATCAGCTGAAGGAGGCTTAAGAGCCATGAGTACATTAAGCAAGCCTTGAGAAAAAGTTTCCCAATTGGATTGTGGCATCTAAGGTGCAGAAATGTGCTTGATTTTCTGCTTCTTTTTTAACTGCACATCTGCCTGACGGACTCGACGTAGGCCTGCACTCAATTATAGTAGTGGTAATATCCTCCCTAATGAGAATCTGAGGGATACCCCTAGAGCCTTCTGAAATAATGAGCTTTTGCTCCCCCCCGACTGTCTGATGTGGATGTCTGTATTACCTCAGAGGACATGCCTAAGGCAGATTCCTTGATGGCATCTGATGAGGTACCTGCTGAGGAAACCAAGCCAACCTCCGGATGGATCTCCAGATCTTCACCGACCTCGAGAGAAACATCAGAGGTAGGAGGCACAGCTGAAAATTCAGACCCTGGCTTCTTGGCCTTCCACTTCAACACAGGCCCAGATGTACCCTCCACAACGTCCCTACCTAAATGCTTCAGTGGCTGATTCTCTAAGTAAATATTTAAGGATGAAAGACGGCTACGTAGGGTCTCAGGGATGAAGGCCTTGCAAATAGAGCAGGATGTGTGGTCGTGCGAAGGCCCCACAACAGAAAGCAGTAGCAAGAGAAAAAGCTAAAAAAAAAAACAAAGGGGCACTTATCTGAAAATTGGACCAGCAGCAATTGACCCTGGCGAACAGACCAACATCTGAAGATGGCATTTGAACTGGCGGCAGAGAAGTTCTGAGGATTTTACGCGTGTATGTCGGTTTTATGGCTGACGTACTCCTAAGCCATACATGCGATGTCCCAAGTACTACCAGTGCTTAAAAACTCTTGTACACTGGCCAGATGTCAGGTTGCCAGTGGTGGAGGATTCCTCATGTAAATAATACTGCAACATTAGAAGAGAAGGACATTTTTAGGTTTGTGTGCATTATAACATATTACAGTGCTGTTATAAAGACTGTAATTGCACTACTATTGCTACAAAGAAGTTTTTTTATCACTGATCTAGCACTTCTATGGGCTAGGCTTGTAAAGGCTCCAGGGCCATTATCCTAGTACACACCTATGAACATATGATAACATTGCTGTTTGCACCTTTTAAATAGCTCTTACTGTTCACAAGATATTTACATTTGTTTTGGTTATGCTTTTAACTTGTAATAACCAAATAACAGCAGCAAAAATCTTCAGACATCAGAAAATGACCAATAACCAAATTAAAAAAAGAAATAAAACAAATTCCTACACTGCCTCTCTAAAATCAACATATTTATTAAACGTTTATCACTTTTGTCCAATTGTCATCGAGACTTCATCAGAACAATCAAGGAAGTAAAACCTAGTTCTTTTATAAACACTCAAGTGTCATGCGACTGTTCCCTCCTTTATGCACACATGCCTGGTTTACCACTAACTCAGATGCTTATGGGTCTTAGATTAGAAGGAATGATTCTTCTGTCTTCTTTTATTGTTGACTCCTGAAAGTCAAAAACGTCAACACAGACTTCAGCACAATTAGTCAAGACAGCGTCTACTATGATAAATAAGTCACACCTCAATGCATCTGGAAGAAATTAGATAAAGTGAGAAATGAACAGAGTTCTCATGAGAAACCACCACCACAAATTATTTTAAAGAAATGTTAACTATCAGTGTTATTTGCCATTCATACTACAGGTGGCAAATTAACTGTAAAAGACAAAAAGATGTGTCTATGATGCATCTAGAAATGCTAAAATATTTCAATAAGTGTCCAAAAAGATATACAAAGCACTCTCTTGAGAAATACTGTCAGATATGGCTTCAAGAAAATAACATTCACTTGAAGTGTTGAAAGTGTCAGTTTACGATGTTAACACAAGTACTGCAACATTAGTTGGTGAGACTAGAGAAGTCCACCACAAAAAGTTCTCAAGTTACTGAGTATTACTAAAAAGGCACAAAGATATACTACCAGTTCTCAAAACAAAATACATAACCAAAATGTAGTAGAATATTTGGTACTTGCGTATTATTGCAACCACATTGTTAACGTGCCATAATTTCTAATGTTTTCGCAAAACTATGTTAACCTGAAAAGGGTTGTGTAAAGTACTATTCAGTAATGATGTAGACATTCTGTAAGCAATGCAGACTACATTCAGGGAATACAACTGCAAGGAGAAATGCCAGAACTTGAAATATCACAATATACAAATTCAAGAGTATAACAGATGGTAAAAAAGTCATCAAAGAAACATTTTGCAAAATGCATGACTTGAGATTCTCTGCATCGTACAAAGCCCACTGAAAGGCTTTAATACCATTGCCTTTGCAAGGGTTAAATACTGTGAGGTGTAGAACACACAATCAAAGCAATAGTCAGAGTTACACGAGGAAAGATCATCCGAGGTTTTAACAAATTAAATGAAGAGTACAGTGGATAACGAAGACTCGGAAAGTCAGGTTTATTTTATTTATAGGTGTTAGGTTACAGTAAGTTATGTCAGAAAAGTATGTCCCCGACTACTACAAAATGTGAGTGGTATTCCTCTTCCTGACTCCTACACAATGGGACAGAATAAGAAATAATAGTTTACACACCCCTTCCAAGCTTAACATAAATATTTTCATCCAAACATTAATGAATTTTGACACGTTGGAAATGTGGTTGCGATAATATGCAAGTACCGAATATTTGTTAACAAATTACTTGTTTATGTTTAATAAAAAGTTAATAATATATGTATGCTGTTACAGAAAAATGATTGTGATGCAGCAGGTCCAGGTTTGAGCAGTGGATCTGGTGAGAGGTTTAACACAACAGGGGGATTGAGTGGTCAATGACCAACCCTCCTTCCTTGGGAAAGTGGGTTTTTGCTGTTATCTGGGCATTCTCCAAAATGTTTTGCAACTGTCCCATACCAAAATTGGAATAAGCAACCAAGAAAGTTAAAGTCAGGATACAAAAACATTTTAGAGAAATTAGATCAAAAATAATAACAATAGTAATAATAGTAATAATAATAATAATAATAATAATTATTATTATTATAATTAGATCACTCTTATCAGACAAATCATAGAGCACAATGCTCCCACTGGTATATTCCTGAATAGACATATGCAGCAATTACAGCAACCTCAAAGGTTTCTTAAAAAAAGAATACAAACCGTAACAAACCTACCTTATGCATAGTACCTTAACGCCCTTTCCTTCTACTCAGTCTCCTATAGATTTCTGAGTGGTGATGTATACCTGACTAAAAAGGTATCTGCAAACCCCACATTTATGAATCTACTACATATTCGTAAGTCAAAGAGTAAAAGAAATACAAGGTCTAGGGACCTGAATTTTGTCTGTGACTTAAACAGAATAGGCTAGAGAGAAAGATGTGTCCCAGAGACTGCCTCTCCTATAGAACAGGCTTCCCATCCATGTGAAGCTGAGTATGTCTATTACACGCAACCTAGACCAGTGGATGGGGAATATGAAATTTACACTAGGCCTAGCACCCATCTCCCTTATGGACACAGATAGGTTATAAATGCCTGACTCTCAATGTCCTATTTGGATTAGCCTAGAAACAGTCTATAAATATATGAATAAATGGAGCCTGGTGGCTTCACACAGGATCATAGGAGGTTACTAGGCTAACAGCCCTGGGGCCCTTACAAGCTGAGTCAAGAGTTTATCCCCAAAAAGAAACCTCAGTCAGCACCTGTCGCCCCTGTCAATGAGGGACACGGGTGGAACCGCTGGGACACATATGTGTTTTCCCATCCACTCATCAAGGTTGTACTTGAAGAGGGTCAGCAAGGTACTCTGTTTGACGAGTATGGGAAGTCTATTCCAAAGATGGGGCAGCCTCTGGGAGACAAACTTGTCTCTCCAGCAGGTTTTGCTGATGTCGCATATCCAAGATTGCCCTGTAGGCAAGACACAGATCACCTCTGAGCAATCTGTAGCTTACTGAGAAGAGCGACAGTGATTTGAGCCTGTCTGCATTGGACAGGTTTTGGAGGCCATGGAGTCACTCTGTGAGGTATATCTGTGGCCTTTCTAGTTGGTGCAAATGTTTGAAGAAGTACATACCAAATGGGGCATTATACTCAACTACTGGTCTAATGAGGGAGTATAGAGAGGTAATAACTTCCTTTTTTCTGGATGCAATCCCTTTACATATGAGATGAACCAAGTAAAAGGCTTTTCTGAGCACTGCCACTATATATTGGCAGAATGTGATATTGTTATCAACCTGAGTATCCAGGTTTCTCAGCACAGCCTGTGTGCTTAGGGGATTGTCATTGATGTGGTAATCAGTAGGAGGCATGTTTTTGCTGAATGATATGATGATACATGTTATTGCATTTAGCTTGAGGCCATGACTTTGGCACCAGTCGTTAGTTGCTGTGAGCCCCTCTTGCAGTATGTTAACATCATTTGGGGAGTCAATGACACCATCCAACTTACAGTCGTCCACAAACTTAGTCAGCCACAGGCCTTTTGTCTTTGCCTGGACCTCTAAGAAGTAGATGCAAAACAGTAGGGGTCCACGGAAAGATCCCTGGGGAACTCCACTAGTGAACTCCACTAGTGACAGGTCTGTTATTGGAGGTGGAGGTGCCTATTTTGACCATGAGGGTCCTGTCGGTGAGCCAGTTTGCCACTCACCTGATGAGATAGGGACTTACACCAAGTTGTGTTATCTTCTCAATGATGCCCAAGTGGGGAATTGTGTCAAAGGCCTTGGCCAAGTCAAGGTAAGCTGTATGTACTGACTTTCCCTTACCCAGGGCCTTGTTGAAAGTCTCAAAGAAGTCAACCAGGTTCAAATATGCAAGATCTGCCCTTGACGAATCAGAACCGGGCGGGATGCTATGGAATACTCATAGCCTCTTCTTAAAAATGTGTATTTAAACGTCATGTTTTGGCAACTACTTTTCTGAGATCAGGTAGGGATGTCAAACAAATGCTGAATAAGATGGAAGGAAGCAAGCTTAATTTTCAAGTACAATACACTGTCTCTTAGACGTTCAAGCTTAGAAACAGGATGGCAATAACTATTTGAGTAATATGTTAAGATGTTGTTGCTCCCAGGTGATCAGGCTATATTCTCAATTGTATGAAAAACAAGAAAATATAAATATAATTTTAAAAGAAATTCTATAGAAAATGTGATTTAAAACTTTAACTGATTACCTGGTTCATTGTTTGAACAATGTGATTGGTTATAAGGTTTTTTTTTTATATTAGAAGTCTTTATTTGTCTGATATAATTCTCTGCCAACTAGAAGGCAGGAAATATCAAGGAGTTAAAGAGTTTTGATGAATAAACTGAATTTTATGTGAGTGTTCCCAGTCTTTTGTGGTATTATACTACTAATACAACGTTTCTGGTCACTGCTGGAGTTTAAATGGCCATGGAATCACTCTGAGAAGTTAGAAATCCTTTGGCTACTGACAGAGTACTGAAAACTGCAACTGAGAATGAGACTAATGTCTTATCCAAATTTATGGAAGTGCTGGAGGAAAGCATCACTTCACTGTACCAAACATTAACTTGCAATTTTGTTGAAGTATGCTGCATGGAAATATCAGTGCTTGAAAGATGAAATTACTGAACTGAAAGCTCAGATTAAAAGCAGGTATGAAATTATTTCTTTTTGATAAAATAAATGATGTGTCTACTGAATTAAATTAATGGAAGCAGGACGTAATACAATGCAAGGAGAAGTTAAAACATAATCCATCTGGGTGTGCTGAAGCTGGGAATGCCAACAGTTTAGAGAAGGTATATAATGACAAAGAAAATCTTAATGGGTCAATTACCCAAGATGAAGGAAGAAGTTCCCGCAGCATTTCTTCTAAATGTTTAACTTCAGATATGGAATCTGTTCCTTCTGCATATTCAAAGAATTGTAATAAAGTGAATCAGCAACGAACTAGCACTGGCATAAACAGAGGAAGAGGAAAATGACGAGATCAGGAATGTTGTAGAGGGGGATGCCACTAATAGGATCTGGTACACAATGAATGACAGCAAGCTATTGAAACATTACATTAAGTACGCACTAGTTATATGTTCTGCACAAGGGGCTTAGTTTCTCCCATCCATGGTTTACCAAAAACTCAAAACCCATATGGCCGAGACCATATAATCGAGTTTTTGGAAACTCAAAAATCTAAAGTGAATAAAAAAATCACAGAAAACATTAAAACAACGTTTCTGCAGGGGGGCAAGCCCCCCTGCACCCCCACACCATCTCCTACTTAACATATACGAACTCTGAGATCATACAACAGTGAGGACATCGGAAACCTCCCGTTCTGTGCTTCGGCATACAGTGCAGAACGGGAGATTTCCCTTTTCTTCGCTGTAGTGCAATCTCGGAGTTGGTATATTTAATCAGCAGGGGGTGTGGGGGGCTTGCCCCCCTGCCCATACTTGGTGTAAACTGCTATCCTTTGTCTTGTATGTGTTTTTGTGTAATTTTTTGTGTTCTGTGTATTTTCAGTCTTATGTGATTTGGGATTTTGAGTTTTCAGGCTTATGAAATTTCAGGCTTTTGGTCTTCTGGCTTATGCAATTCAGGCCTCTGAAGTGAAACCAGATATATATATATATATATATATATATATATATATATATATATATATATATATATGCATGTATGTATAAATATTTTTTTTGGCAAAAGAGACATTGTAATGGATGTTGTTGAAAATAGTATGGCAGAGCTATTGTTTACTAAAGGTTACACTATGTTTATTCTACTGAAAATAAGGATTTCCACAATTTATTTGCCAAATTATAACATTATTATTATTCATGTATTCAAAAATATACGTAAGTACATGATTAGAGGTACTACTTTAAAATTTTTATTACCTAAAAGTTAACATTTCTCAAAATGTGAATGTGTTGCTGTACAAAAACCTTAGAAGTTGAAGGATATGGTGGTTACTGTAAAGCTTGACATCAGAATAAAAGAATATTTTTGGCAGTCGTGAGCACTTATTGGTGGAACCGGAGAGTTATTGTAAATATTGTGGTTACTGTAAAGCAGATAAAGGGTAACATTGCTTTTGTGAATAAAAATGTGCTTTACAATTCTCAGTAGCAACTTAGGGTATTACTTGTTTAGAACATAACACAACACAGGAATACAATGTGGAATTTATTTTATTTTTGTTAACCTGGAAAGTCCACTGGACATGTGTCCTTTTTCAGTGGAGGCCTGGGGAGAAAAGCTCCACAAGTAATCAACAATAAGGATCAATAGAGTTACACAACATTCAAAATGATAATGCTGATTACTGAAAAAAGACATCACATTTTAGAAGATACAAGTACAAAAATGTACGTATATACAGATGAATAAGCGAAACATATAAAATAAACAAATAGATAGAAAGTGACTATTGGATGGGGAAGGTGGAGGTAGGAACTAGCCAGGACTAGTGCAGGAACATAGTCAAGTAGTACTGAAGTGAATTTTTAGTGACGTTTTAAACTGTGTTAAGGAAATTGTTGGCATTGCTAAGCACAGGAAATAAATTTAGTGTGCGTGTGTGTTTTTGTTTCTGGATGAACAACATATTACAAAACTGTACATCAGTCATCTGTTATATGCTATTTTTGATTCATTGCTCAAAGGTCATCAAGACATTGTTAATTCCCAAGGCAATCCTACTGTTTTGGACAGTAGTTTTTATCAACATCACAATGGATTATTTTTGGATTCTGCTCTTAAAAAATATGTTGCGAGAAATGGCCTGTATATCAATGATATATGAGAACTGTCATCAATGATAAAATAAGATGGGAGCATGACCATTTTGGTATTACCATGTATGTGAACAACTTATATTCCTCCATCCCTCACAAGTCTTTTAATGTATTCCCTAGAAGGGAATGTTAAGGTTGTAGGGTTTTGATGAATTAACTGAATTTCATACAAATGTTCCTAGCCTTTGTGTGGCATTATAACATTCAGTAACATAAACTGAACAGGCAAGGTCCCCATATATGCACTGCAGTGATAACAGAAAGGGCAAGATGATGTCCCATGGAAGAGCATTGTGGGATGTGCATAATATAACACTGCATGCTCGCAGTCCTAGCGATATGCCTGCTGTGCCCCATTTAATCCATATTCTCTACCATACCTACTAGTATGCTACAAGATGTCCTTTCCCCAGCTCCAGCATTCTTTGGAGGAATGAATAAGCTATTAGGTTAAGAATGCTAGAGGTAGAGGTAAGGGTTCTGTCCCAAATGTGAAAGAAACGCATTCATTCATTCATTCATTCATTCATTCATTTATTTATTTATTAAGAAAGCAAGTAAGTGGTAATTGGGTGAGTGGACTAGTCAAAATACCCTTTTCAACTGTGACCCAGGCAGCAAAGTGCAACCGTGATATTCAAAAAAGCTTAGCGTGATACATAAGTCTTATCTTGGGATATTTCCACATCAAGTTAAGCCTTGCCAATTATTAGACTACTGTGGCACTGAGGTTTCCCCCTTGCATGAGCTTTTGCAAGAACAGCAGTCTCATGGGTGAAGCTACATGCTAGTGTGACATTTCTGGGGATGGGTAATGCTTATTAGCAATGTGCTGTCCCCCAGAAAAGTTTGGACATACTGAATTACTTGGCCAAGTAAAATTTTGCTTAAGGAATAAAAAATGAATGATATCATAACAAGGTGGTTACGCATTTACTCCAATGAGAGTACGTGCAATATAGGCAACTCCAGTGAAGCCCAGTTGAGGTGGGATTATGTCAATGTCTGTGCATACGTGTGAACAAGTGTATGTCTGCCTTGGTGGGCAAATTAAGAGGGTTAGATATAGGGGTGTGTGTGTGTGTGTGTGTGTGTGTGTGTGTGTGTGTGTGTGTGTGTGTGTGTGTGTGTGTGTGCGCCTGCCTGAGTGTGTGTGTCTGCCTGAGTGTGTGTGTGTGTGTGTGTGTCTGCCTGAGTGTGTGTGTGTGTGTGCGTGCCTGCCTGAGTGTGTGTGTGCGTGCCTGAGTGTGTGTGTGTGCGCCTGCCTGAGTGTGTGTGTGTGTGTGTGTGTCTGCCTGAGTGTGTGTGTGTGTGTGTGTGTGTGTGTCTGTCTGAGTGTGTGTGTGTGTGTGTGTGTGTGTGTGTGTGTGTGTGTGTGTGTGTGTGTGTGTGTGTGTGTGTGTGTGTGTGTGTGTGTGTCTGCCTGAGTGTGTGTGTCTGCCTGAGTGCAAGCATTACAGAAGACAGGGTATGATGAGTCAGTGTCTGTATGTTGGAATGTGCCTGCGGGTATTTGAGTGAATGTGACATGCCTCGTTTGTGGATGAGTGGATGTGGGGATGTGTGTGTGTGTGGGGGGGGGGGTATCTGGAAGAGTGGGTATATGTGCATGTAAGAAGGTGCCTTTGCTAAAGCAATGTACAAGTTACTAAAGAAAGCACCAGCACTGCCAGGTGTAAAACTGCAGCATTTGATTCGGAGATATGGCAATGAGCTACTGAGGTGTTTCTCACTTGCCATTACCTTTCCTCTGAATTAGAATTTCTTTTCATTATGCAAACTGACCAACCCACATTTTTTAGTAGCACTGGTAAAGAGAGAAAGTTTCTGAATCTAAGAACAAATACATTACAACTATATATATATATATATATATATATATATATATATATATATATATATATATATATAAGATAAAACATTACAAAAGGGGAGAAATAAGTGCAAAAGTGGTTGCATTAATGTAACTTAACAAAAACCTAAAACAGCAGTACTGTGGTAATGTACAGGAAACGTAAAGCAAATTTTTACAAGCAATTATTTACATCACGTATTATACCATGAGTATATTAGGTTTTTACAAACAGAAGAAGGCGCCTTGCTATTTAGGAAGGCTTTAAATGACCAGGAGGAAAAATGTCACCTGTCCTTTCGAATTAAGAAATGTGAGGTAGGTTAATGCCTTGTAGCTAAGGTGATGTGCTTTTTCAGCATGCATCCCTGAAGCATCTATACTCATTTTCATGAAACAGCTGATTCATTAATTTGGATCTGAAGGTTCTCAGTGTTGACTGACTGCATACAGCATTTAGTAGCAGATTCCAAATAGCAAGTCAGTTTCTTAAAAGGCTTTCTCACTAATTACTAGACCAAAGAGTGGTCTGCTTAGAATGAGAGTGTCACTGTTGCTTTTTCATGTTGCCAATAAAATGCAGTACATTTCTCAATTATATAGTGATATTTTAAGTGAAACGCATAGGTATACATTATATTAAAACCTATGAAGTTCAAAAGAAGAGTATAATCTTTTGTTTCTGAAAAAATGGGGCTATAACACAATGGTATATGTCTTAAATACTTGATGTACTTAGCCTTGTTCCAATGGGGCCTAGTTTCATAGCCACGTTTCCACAGTGTGAAAGTAAAAACGATAAAGCTGACAGCATTATTTTATATTCTGCTAATTTACTTCCTGTTTTGAATACAAAATGTTACTGGTAGCTCCTTTTCTGAGTTTTTTTTCCCTTGGTTGTAGCGGGTTTTGCTATTTGCTTGTTTATTTTATTCGTGGGGTGGATCTGTTCTTTCCATTTGAGGAATAGATTTGTTTCATGTTTTCTGTTCGGTTCAACAGCTATTTGTGTCACTTCCATAAAGACTTGGTATTTTTACTTCATTTTGTAACATTTGTTTTCTGTGATTATACATGCCATGTTGTATTTAAAATTACGACAACATTTGGAGTTTGTGCTGAGGATTGAGATTATTATTATTATTATTATAATTATTATTATTATATTATGGGAGGGGCTGCTGTCACAGCTGGTATGTGCAAGCTGATTTATTTTATTTATTTATTTTACTTTCAGTGTGTCCTGTTAATTTTTACTGTTTTGGGGCTATTTATGTTAACTACTATCCTAATCCATAATTGGCTGCTGCTTTGGTTGTAATTAAAATATAATCAGATCTGGATAACAGAAAGCACACACAGTATATGTTCACTGAGTGATGTTGAATAAAGGCTATACATAAATCAATGGTGATGAGCACAGGGCGCATACAAATATTTGGTAATTTAGGCAAGAGAAGTGTTTTTATCTCACTCGTTTATCTATGTCTGGGTAGGCTAAACAGGAAAAATATGGGGTTCGGGAGTTAGAAATTATTTTACTTGCATGATAAGGGGATTTACAATTCATCTTATGAGTTGCAGATTCACATGTGAGATGGGCAAGTACAAAACATTGGAGCACAAATAAAAATTATATCCAGTTTCTTGACTCCATACATTCTGTTTATTCAACTTGTTTCCATTGAGGAGTTGCAATTTCATTACTATCATTTCTACAGTCTGATTTCTCCAGACATTGAGCAGGATCAATAGTTTATCAGATACTTCTAATGCAATTCTATTTCCTGTCTTCTAAGACTGATGGTTGCCCTGGATCATTCTGTCCCTGTAGCTGTAAGGAAGCCACATTATGACTCTATGCTCCAGTCACCTGTTAGGTGAAGGATGGAGCACTGATGGAAGTGTACCCACCCACTATAGGACAAATTTGTATCGGAACTGCATATTTCAGGTACTGTTAAGAGATTATCCATAAGAGGGCATCACATCTGTCCAGGTGAGATCTCCACTAAGAATTGATCAGCTATGACTCTCCAATTGGTCAGGGGGCTATGTGCTGTAGCCTGTCTGAACACACTGAATGCCTTTGCTGTGAACTACCTCTTCAATACTCTGCAGACAAGTGGGAATCTACTGGCAGGAGGCACTCACATGATTGCACAGTAGGCTTGCATTTGTCCATGAAAGAGATGCATCAGGATAGTTATGGGGTGAGTTAGAGGTCCTTTAGTATGAAAACTTCATGCAGATGTTTCCAAGTCTCTGATATACTCCTTCTGGACTGGACCCTGACCAACAGATCTTGGTACATTATGAATCATGCACTCTCCTCTGATGACTGCTATATTACAATCTTTTTCAAAGAAAACCTTAATCACGTCAATATTCAAGGATTTTATTCTAGAGGGAGACCATGGACAGCTGTAATTGCACTTCTTAAATCCTCTTAGTTAAGATTATAACATTAAGATTTTTTTATACAGAAGGTGGTATGCAAGCAGTTTAGTTACACTCTGAACATGGAGGACTCCTGCATATGCTACTGTACAGATAGAATGTTCACTACAGCAGTGAGCTTGATCTCACTCAACTAGTTAGTGGCCATCTGGTGGCATCTGATCAAAGGTGTTATTCTATGCTGGTCTTCCTAGATCTATCTGCCACATATGACATGGCTGACCACTTGATACTTCTGGAGCACCTAATGACCTACAGTAAGATCTCTGGTACAGTACTTGACTAGATCATCTCTTCATTATCAGATCACACTTGGAAGGTGGTCTCTGTCATCAATTCTTTCTCAGTCTATCCATTCAGTTGTTGATTCTAACAAGGCTTGATATCGGGTCCAATACTTTTTCCATGTCTATGTTTCAACTTGACAAATTAGTTCAAAGAGCATTATATAACTTCAGCTAAGAGATGATAATCAACTGCATCTCTCAATTCCTCAAGAGTGAATGGATTGCTTGGGCTCGGCTGAGGACTACTTTATGCTATACTGTACATAACTGGATGTCTGCAAAAAGGCTCATGCACACCGCCATTTAAAACTGCTGTCATAGCCTTACATGCCACAGTAGCTCCTAACATTGCTTATTGGTGTTATGTATAGTGAGAAGGGTTGAAATTTTACTTCTCCTATTGAATAAAACCTTACAAACAGCTCCTTTTGATATTAAGTATTTAAAGACATATATAAATATTTTACAGCCCTCTTTTTCTCAGAAGCAAAAGAATATACTCTTCTTTTGAGCTTGATAGGTGGTAACATTATATATACTTAAACATTACTACATACTTGAGAAATATACTGTATTTTATTTAAAACATAAAAACAATGTTAGCTCCTTTGACACAGATTATTGCCCTAACTGCAACCCAGATGGTCTGTGTTTGTTCAGTAGCATGGCTACCTTCTAGAACTGGTGTTGGGAGAATTTATATGCCTATCCTCAAAAAAGCACTCAAACAGAAACATCCCATGCCTCATTCCCCTGGAGAAGGTGTGGTAATGCTGGAGGGGTGGGGAATGGTCCTGGGGCATGTGCTCTGCTCATCAAGCCATGAATGTGGTTGCCTTACCTCAAAAGGTGCATTGAACCCTGCACATGCATGAGGAGGATTAGTGGCCCCCATGGTGATGTGGACCATACATCTCCTGATTGGGGAGGGGGAGCTAGGTACTTTGAAAAAACTTCTCATTGCCAGGTGCTGGTGAACGCACAAGCAACCCTAGGTCTGCCTGGATGTCAGCACCTCTGGAGCTGGAAGAAGTTTGCTGGTCAGCAGGCAAAGGACAATTACTATACAAAAAAAAAAAAAAAAGATTGAAATTTATATCTAAGATGTATAATCTTGAGTAATCCTTCACCATTATCTGCAATTTTAGGACCAGGTATCAATTGTCATCCAGTCTTATATTCTCCATCTGAGGAAAGGTAGCCATGTAGTATGAATTAGAGGACTTATTGATGGCTCTGCATCATGGTTTTCTCTCATCTGGGCTCCTGTAATGTCCTTTGCCTGTGGCTTTCAAACAAACCACTTGACATACTGCAGTGTCTACAGAATATAGCAACACTCCTTACCAGAGCCTACACATAAAGTCATACTACCGTTTTCCTCTGCTCTCAACACTGGCTTCCCATTGAGCATAAAGTCACTTTCAAGATCATCAAGATGGATTTTAAGACCCTACATGAAAGGAACATTTCGTGCCCTAATGGATTTATTGGCAGTCGACTTAGCAGCCTTAAAGCTGATGGCATTCTCAAAGTTTTCTCCAAAGTCCTCTAAGTTCAGGGCTTTTTCCCATTATTCTCTTGACGTGTGGTATTAGATGTAATGGCAGACTCCTGAGTGTGATTCTGTGCACTGCTTTAGAAACAGCCTTAAGATGCATCTCTTCCAAAGAGCTTTATGGGACTCTTTCTAATAGCTCTTTACTCAAATTACATGGGAATCCCCCTCATCAGGCTGCTCACAAACAGAAAACCTGATGGTTTAGAGCTGTTACATGCCTAGTTATACAGGCACACAAATAAAGACTAATCCTTTTCCAACACACTTATCCAACAAATAGCTACCAATCAATTCCAAAGTACAGACATCTCACACTATGGTATCTTGGAGCAGTAAACACATTTTATTACTCCAAAAAGCACCACCAATACCTGCTGTGTGTGAATAAACACAAACAAAACCAAAATCACACACTTTGAAGGAAACAAACAGGACTCCAGTGTAGTGCTTTTGTCTTTAATAATGCAAGAGTCCTTCAGAATAGCATCCATAGGGTCTTGCAGAACTTACAGACAAGTCCATCGACAAGTTTAGCCACATCACCTAATACTAATGAGAGGCTAGCAATGTCCCTGTGTTAAGCAGACATTCTCCACATAGTTAAAATTTGCAATCACCCATCCAATCATCCAAACTGGTTTTAAAGTTTGCAAGGGAAGTACTGTGCTTGGCTCTTACATGCAGCCTATCCCAGAAGTGATGGATATTTTGGGTTACATCTCTGTCATGCCAGTTGCAGCTGTTGATGTTGTAGTACTGGCTTATTTCTCTAGAGTGGGTACTTGCTTCATCAATCGGTGAAGGAATTCAAAGAGAGCTGAATCATTCTTAACATGGAAGGTTAAGCAGAAATCACCCTTTAAGAGTCTGTATGACACTGAGCAGAGGGACAGGGCTTTTAGTCTCTCAGAGGAGATAAGGGTACTGAGACCTGAGATCATTTTGCTGATGGAAACACTGAGGCCTCTCAAACTGATTTAGACAGTTAGCAGGATACATACTGAAGGCTGCATTATATTCTCTGAGTGACCTAACAAGAGATGAATAAAGTGGAGTGGGACTATTGCTTCTTTGGACAATGACGAGACACCAAGGAGGATAAGTTATGTAGAGTAGAAGGAATTTCAAGTCACCATAGAGATGTAGAAATCAAAGCAGAGCTGTTTCCTATGGTCCAGTGGTTCAAAGTGTGATTCTCTCAGCCTCCACTGCGTAATTGTGCAACTCTGAGAAAGTCACTTTGCCAAACACCACTCCCAGGCTCAGTGCGAAAAAGGTCCACTGCTCAACCCCCAAAAAACGAATAGAAATAAAACAAATAAAAAAATATTAACAACACACATACCCAAGTCCTCAATGACTGCGTCAGATTTAAGTGGAATACTATATAAATGGTAAGCAGTGGTGATGCTAGATTTACCAAAGGAAAGCATGCTGCAATTCTTGATGTTAACTGTATACCCATGAATTTAAGTATCAGAAATGGATTTGATAACTGCCCCCTAGTTTGCAAAAATCAGTTAACTTGGTTAGCCATAGTTACTTAGTATCAGTGGGTAACCATCTAGTGACTAAACAAACAATAAAATGGTACACTGCAAAACTAGCTATAGTCCATCTGGAACTAACAATATGCCACAACTACACACTGAAAAAAAATAATGAATGAAAGCAAAAATGAAAATCAAAATATCATAACTAAGCTAATTTTAACATACATTTAAGAATGACAACTTAGACATCCCCAGCCTCAACTGACAAATACAGTTCTTTAATGTCCAATGATGTTTCAAACTTTCTTCCATGTAAATTTCTGTCTACGTAGTCCAAGAAAAATTGATAACATTGCTTGAAGATGGAACTAATTTTTTTTGCTTTGATTTGATGCCATGTGTGTACTGCAAATCTTTTGTGATAGCTTGCAGGACATTTTAGCAATATAGAAGAATTTAAACTTGTCACATAGTACCACATAAACAACAAAAAGATGAATTATACTCAAACCTCTTACCTGTACCAAAAGTCCTCTCATTGTCAGTAATGGCTGAGCCTTCAGTGAGAAATCTGACCACACTTGTATATCCCCTTAGGTTTTTTAGTATTTAAATATGTTAGCTTCTTACTCTCTAAAACAGATTTGGAATTAAACCTTTTTTAAATAAACAACTCTAGTATCCATCCTACTTTGTTAAACAAGTCCACATATCCTTTCAGAGTGTTTCAATTACCTGCAATAAATGCTCTTGATATCATAACAGACTAAACTGTATTCTAACACCAACAAATTAAAATGTCTCTTTACTAACTTCTGAGTGATCAACTAATGTAACATTACTGTGAAGTATTGGTCTTAAAGAAATTCTTCATCATATTCAGTTATTTCCTGATTTTCTTCTACAGTTTCCACTTTGTGCTCTCTATCTAAAAAAAATATTTTTTAATAAATGCTTACTCTTTGTGAAACCTGATCATCATCTGAAACCAGCCCTGATAACCTAATGGCCTGCCTTTTATTACATCACTTTTAACAAAAAAGGCTGACCATTTCTGGCATGAAAATACGTGCTCTTGAAGCCACTTCCTGTACGTAGTTGAACATAAACGTAAGCCACTATAATCTTTGGTAATTTTCACATCCAAAAGAGAAATATCCAGTTTTGATCAATTTGTTGTGAACACCAAAATTTCTGTGGATTTGTTTAGTTACTCTACAAACACTAACAATTCTTGGTCAGTTTCTTGAGACATAAAACTGCATCATCTACAAAATGCATGTAGAGCCTAATCTTATCCCAAAACATGGAACCATAAATATGCACACTCTCCTAATCAATCAAAATTATGTTGGCAACTGTAGGGTTCACTTCCTCATCACCACTCATCTCATCTTCTCATAATATTTCTTACTGAAGTACAGAAATATATTAAAAGTTATCAGATCAAGTAAATCACAAAGGCTTCAGTCGAAGTCATAATAATAAAATCTATGTTTGACAAGTAATTTGTTACTAGGTACAGACAAACATCTCGAGGAATGACTGCATATAGGTGTTTAATGTCCATGGACATTAAGGTGATGTCACCTTCGAAATTTATTAATCTCAACATTTCTAGCAATTGCAGTGAGTCTCTTAAATAAGATTTCGATGACTGTACTACCCAGCACAACAGGTGGTCAGTCAATATGGTCACCAAATTCCATCTCTGAATGACTTATTAAGGCAACTGGCTTGAATGGTGGATTTCTGGTAAACTTATGCATTTCAGGAAGATATCCTGAGTTTTTCCAAAAACAGAAACAGTGTCTATCTCAAATTGAGATGATTCATTAAAGTTTTGGCAGGAAGAATGTCATTCTCACTGAAATCAGGACTCATTTTCAAATGCTCTCATATTTCAAGAGACATTCTACTACTTAAACTTGGTAGTCTTCCCTTCTGTCATGTTTCACATTCTCTAGTTTACTATTCAAAACAGCAGTATCAAAATTTAAACATGCAGACAGAACTGTCTTATAAACTCACTATTTTAATCTGCAATGAAATTCTCAAAAGTTCAAGACAGCAGTTTAAAGCTGCTTGTTCACATTGCTTTTTAAGGTCCTGGAATTAAAAAAAAGTGAATGAAAGTCTATCAGTGTTAAACCATGGGGTTAGTTGACATTTACTCACCACCTAGACCCTGACAAAGCATGAAGTGGTAAGGGCATGGATACATTTTAATCATACCATTATTATTTTAGGGTTTTTTGCGTTATTTTAGTTTGCTGTGGTGATTATTTTTGTCTCTCAAGTGTAAAATAAAGACAGCCATACTTTACATAATATACCAACTTCTGTTGCCAGTGTATGAACAATTACTATAGTTTATTTTTTCCTATGTTTCTTTTACTTCAACTACCATATGCAATTTTGGCTTCACAGGGTCTAAACAAGTTATGTACTTATAACGATAGATCCATACTGTTTCTCTCCACCTAAATCGATTGTTTAGGTTATCTACCTTATAGAGGATCAGCAGGAAAACTTTTTTTACAGAAGCCCCTCCAGTTCTCATGCTCTCCCAACTTCCTTGATGCTAGATGGTTTCCTACTCCTGAGATCAAGTTTGGTCAGATATGGACAGCAGGATGCCTGATAGGAAGGGAAAAAAAACTAGGAATAAGGCTTCAGGCTTAGTTTTACTAGGTTCATCCAGAAAATGAAAGATACAACTTGGAAGGTTAGGGAAAGAAGACAGCAAATGAATAGACAGGTTCAAGGCTGACTCCAATGTTACTTTCAGTGCAACAGAGAGATTCGGTCTGAGACAGACCCTGTCTTTGCGGATGATCAATTAAGGCTTTTTTGCAGGCAAGCCATGTTATTCAGAAATTGTCTTCACAGAAGTAACTGCCTCAAAAATAAAGTCTTCCATGAGAGGAGTTTTATGGAACAGAAGGAGGGAGGCTCAAAAAGATGCTGTGTTAGAGCCTGAAGACCCACAGCAAGGACCCACGGGGAAACAGAGTGCTTAATAGTTGGCCTCAACAAGAAAGTCCCTTTGAGAAAAGCTTTGCAGGTCCTAAGGGATGCTACAGAAGTAGAATGTAAACCAGACCGATGACTGGAAATTGCTGTAGTTGGACTTTAAAGAAAGAATAAGACAGAATATCTTGCTCCAGAATCAAACAAGCTCAATACAAATTGCAGAATACAGGGTACAGATGCTGAGAAGGGATGTATGCCCTTATCGATACCCAACAGAGAACATTTTTTGAGTTACTTTTGTATAGTTTTCTAGCAGGATGTTTTTGAGAGATGGGATCAGAACAATTATCACTGGTAAGGAGGAGTCATTGGCCTTCACTGGAATTGTAAATACCATGCAGTCAGTCAGAGGGATTTGCTGTCCATGAGGCTTTCCAGTTGGGTTAGGAAAAAAAAATATGGTTTTGGATCTAGAGGTCATGGAGATCATACTAAATGGAACCATATTTGCCTGGAGCAGAAAGGGGCAATGAGAATGACAGTTGATTTGTGCTTGAATGTTTTCTGTAGAAACTTTATCATCAGAGGAAGAGGGTAAAGGTATAAAGATGTCCAGGTGGCTAAAGATGAACCAGAGCATCCTTCAATGACTGACCTTGTGGAGGGAGTTAGGCAAAGTAGCTGCTCTATTTTGTGTCATTGAAAGTGAAGAACAGGTTGCAGCAAAGCTGACACCAGCAGCTGAATGTCTCAATAGCCACTATTGGCTTGAAGGACCACTCCAAGATTCACTGACTTAGCCTGTCTGCAAAGAGATTAGCGTGACCTGGAATATAAGTTCTGTAAAGACATGGCCCGTTGCCATATTCTCATGCATACCTCTCAACTGCCCAGATTTTTGCAGAAGGTCCTGATTTTTGACTCATATTTTTGGTATGTTCCTCATAAAATTTGTGGTTTTCTGGATTTTTGTGACAAATCAGTGATGACTGAATTCACTATATAATGACAAGCATTTGAGTTTCTGACTTCATATCCTTCAGAAAAATGCATGGTAACACAACATCTTTTATTTTACCAACTTTCTAAGTTTGACCTTTTATTCTAGCACCTTTCTAAGTTTATAAGAGCAATATTTAAAAATTGTCCCTATTTTGGGCCTTTATCCCTCCATTATATTTGGCTTTGTCCCGATTTTTTTGTGGCTAAGAGGTTGAGAGCTATGCTCTCATGGCCTCTGAATGGTTCCCCTGCTTGCTGATATACCATACCACAGAAGTGTGGTCTGGATGGAAATCATACCCTGAGGAAGGAAGTCTTGAAATGCCTGCAAGGCTGGCAGTGGCACCCTCATCTCTAGAACAGTGATATGAAGATGGGCCTCTAGACTGCTCCACATCCTTTGGGTCATTCTCCCCTCTTAATGGGCCCAGCACCATCACCACTACAGATGGAAGCCTCTTTATAACTGTGGATAATGATAAAGAGAGAAAAAATATCCATGTTGAACTAGAAGAAACCGAATGCACCACAGCAGATGTTGAAAGCACAGGGAAGATGCATTGATGGAGTGATAAAGAGGTTGGGTGGATTAGACTGGATCGATTGACATGACAGTGTCCACTGCATTATCCACATGAAAAACTTGTCATGAAGAACCAGAGTGATGAAAGTTGCCATATTTCCCCAACAAGCAAAATGTGAGAGAAGTTAGGAGAACATCCATCCTGATAAGCTCTTATACCTGAAGTCAAAGGGGGTACAGCGTTGACTCTGAAAGTCTTGCAATCTGAAGTTATGTCTAGGTGGCATCCTATGAAAGCAAAGGACTGCAAGGGTTACAGGTTTGACTTTTAAAAATATATAGAAGTACTCAAGGACTTATACAAGAGAAACAGATAAGGTACTACAAAAATCAAGGATTCCTTTGTGTTTGCAGCTAGCAGACAATCATCTAAATATAGAAACACTCTCAACTCCTGCAGCTTGAGATATGCTGTTACCACCAACATGCATTTGTGAACACTGGGCTGTCGTGAGATTAAAGGGTATGTTTAAAATTGGTAGTGACTGGCTCCCAGTTAAAAGTGATGAGACCTTCTGGACTGCCTTGCAATCTTAATGTGGAAGTAGGTTTCCTGAAAGTCTATTAAGCTCATCCAATCCACTTTCTGTATAAGCAGAAGGATGGACTGCATCTGGACCACATGACCATCTGGAACATTGTCTTTTTCATCTGTGGATATAAGCTGCTGAGGTCTACAATAGGCATGAGGTTCTCATTTTCTTGGGTGTGACAGGACTTCCTGGATGGCTCTTTTTTCAAGCAGTTATAAAATTTCTCATACTGTGGCCCTTCTTTAATGGGGTGGAATGTCTGAGAGGGCCTTGCTGGAAGGCAGGGGTAGAAACAAATGGAATAGTATAGCCTCTGGATATAATTTTCTTTACCCAGGAATCTTCTATAATGGCCAAACAACTTTTTTTGTTTTGTTCATAGGTAGGTACTAGGCTATTGGCCCTAGGGCCTGTACAAGCCTAGCCAAAAGGTACCCTGGCTTTCGCCACCCAAGAAAATTATTTTCCTGTGCCCCTGTCAAGCAGAACCACAGAAGTGATCCCTGGGGTGAATTTCCTATTACCCATCCAATCATCAAGATTTTTCTTGAAGAGTGCTAATGAGGAGCTCTGTTTGACATAGATAGGTAGTCTGTTCCAGAGTATGGGAAGTCTCTGGGACAGGACTCTATCCCTCCAGCATGTTCTGTTTATTGTGGTGACAAGGTTTAAGTCCCTAGAGCGTGTAGCTTGGAGGGATTGGGATTTCTTTAAGTGGAGCATGTCCAACAGCTCTAGGTTTGACACACCTTTGTATGTTAGGCAGAGATCGCTTCTGAGTAGGCGATATGCGACGGAGTAAAGCTGGAGTTTTTTGAGACTGTCTGCATAAGGCATCTGTTTGAGGCCAGTAATCCTCTTTGTGAGGTATTTTTGTGGCCTTTAAAGGGGCTTTGTACTCTATAATGGGTCTAATGAGTGATGAGTAGAGGGGAACAATGACCTCTTTTTTTCTGGATGAGAAACCTTTTGTTATGAGGTGTGCCACGTAGAAAGATTTCCTGACCACTGTGGCGATGTGATTATCAAATGAGAGACTACTGTCCACCTGTGTCCCAAGGTCTCTCATCAAACTTTCAGTGTTAAGTAGACTACCAACTATGTAGTAGTTCATGGGTACAGAGTTTTTACCAAAGGGGATGACAATGCACTTTTTGGCATTGAGCTTGAGACCATGTCTTTGACACCAGGCATCTGTCTCAGTGAGGCCCTTTTGTAGGATGTCCACATCATTAGGAGTTTCGATTATGGCTCCTAGTTTGAAGTCATCTGCAAATTTAGTTAGCCAAAGACCTTCTGTGTTAGCCTGTACTTCAGAGAAGTAGATACCAAACAGGAGAGGACCCAGGACTGAACCCTGTGGTACTCCACTTGTCACTGGTCTGAAGTCTGATTTGGAGTCTGCTACTTTCACAGTGTGGGTTCTGTCAGTAAGCCAGTTGGCAACCCATCTTGTGACATAGGGATTTATACCTAGTTTAGTGAGTTTATCTATAATTCCAGAGTGGGTGATGGTGTCGAATGCCTTGGCGAGATCTAGATAGGATGTGTGAACCACCTTACCCTTATCTATGGCTTTGGTGACTACTTCAAAGAAGTCTATCAGGTTTAGGAGACATGATCTGCCTTTTACAAACCCAAACTGTGTTGGGTCCAGAGTTTGGAGATCTCCACTGTCTTTGTTTATGAGTTCCATGATGATACGTTTCATGGCCTTGCAGACTAGGCTCATCAGGCTAATGGGGCGGTAGTTCCCGGGGTCTGTTGTGCCCCCCCCCCCTTTGTGGAGTGGGATAACTGTCGCGGTGTGCCATTCAATGGGCACAAAGCCTGAGGTGAGGCTATGATTGAACATGGTACTTAGGTGGGGTGCCAGTTCATTCTGTAGTTCATGTAGAAGGCAGCCTGGGATGTTGTCAGGTCCCATGGATGCTGTGTTTTTGGCTTTGGAGAGTGAGGTTTTTACCTGTGCAGCCATGATTACAAGAACTTTGCATTCTTCCAGTATAAAGATGGGCCCTTTAGGGGGTGAGAGGGGGGTAAAGTTAGCACTGAACCTATCTGCCAGGATGTTGGCAATATCAGTTGGTTCTGTATATTTAGTGTCATTGTGCTGTAGCTCAGAGCAGATCTGAGTGTTGCCATTGAGATTCTTGACATAGCTATAGAATGCTTTGTGGTTGTCTTTAGAATCAGTGGCAATTTTGTTTTCATAACTAGCTTTGGAGGATTTTATGAGGGATCTCAGCTTCTTACTGAGGCTGACCAGGGAGTTCCTCCAATTGTGGGATTTTACTCTTTTTTGCAACAGTTTCTTTCTTCTGTTGTAGAGTTTGTTTATGGCAGAAGACTATTTTGAAGTTTCCTTGACTGCCTCCAGAAGGGAGCAAACAGACACTGAAAAGGGTTTGCCTGAAAATGTACCTGTAAACTCTAGGCTCTACAGACCTCATCTGCTCCTGGGGCGTTGTCCATCAGCATTCTCCCTCATGAGGAGGTCTGTCTGAGGAGGAATCAAATGAATAATGATGCAAAATTTTAAAGCAGAGCCATTTGCTACCTCTCTGATTTCTGGAGAAAGATCACCCGGGAGCAGAAAAATGAAGTCCTGCAGCAGACAGCATTTTTTCCTCTAATGCTGGGACCAAACAAGGATGATGCATCATAAAGGGCATTGTGAAAGGATGTACTGAAATTGTGTGCAAAGTCATATGGTCTCAACCAGCTGTGACAGCGAGTTGCAATGCTTACTGCCCTATCTGTTCCATCTGCTGTGTTGGAAATAAGTCTCACAGTCAGATTAGTGATAAACAACAAGGTGAATTAATAAGTCTCCAAACTATTCCTATTGTTGGTTGAAGGAGGTCTACAAGCGAATCAAGACTTTTTTTCAGTCATATCCCTTTGAACCTTGTCATATCAGATATACAGTTAAGTAGTCCCAGGGAAAATGGTCCCATGGCATAAAGCCACTTCTCAAATTGGTCCATTATCCTAGATTGCCTATGAGATGGATGGATCAAAGATTTATTTTCTGATAGCCCTTTCTTTGTGGCTATTGCAAACACAACTGAATCTGTAAGTGGCTCCTTGCTCCAATAATGATGGTCCTTGGGATGGATGAAAACTTTGACCAGTTTATGTTCAACAGGTTCTACCACATTCAGGTCTCATCATGCCCTCTTTGTGACAAAATTTATGAGGTGATCCACAGGAACGACCACCTAGGAAAATAGGCCAGGTCTGACATCCTTGATAAATACTTCCTCATCTAGGCAGTGTGTGTTGGTGAGCTAGTTTCTCCTTTGTCTCATCAATTCCATGAACACAATGAAAGTAATGCCCTTTGGGGAGTACTGGGGGGAAACATTTCACCCCATTGAGGTCAGTGTCTTCAGTATTCCTCATGGGAATTTAAGTGTCTACTTTTATAATTCTTATGCACTTCAGCATGAGACTGAAACTCATCTGAAGAGTAAGAAATGTCCTTATGTCCTTGATGAAGACATGGATCAAGGCATTAGCAGCTAGACTGTCCAGTGGGATGGATGTTGATGGCTGAAGGCTGCAGATAAGTTGGGATGCTGAGATGGAGCTGAAATAGGATGTGCATCCTCTTTTCACATAGGCTGGTGGGACAGAATCCCCTCAAATGCTACAGCTGGCTCAAAAGGGACTGATCAGAGCCAAACCGCAGTCTGACAATGACAAGGTAGATGGACTGAAGCACTGCACACCCAAAACCAGTGCATCAGTTGGATCTGAGATGAAGAGCAATGCTGAGGTGTCAAACCCAAATCAGAGCAGAAGCAAGCTCTTAGGACTCGGTGTTTACCTTTCAGTTCTGGGACACACTATGATGAAGATTTTGACAAATGCATCAGACAAACTACTGGAGTACAGGTGAAGCCAACAGGAGGATGACCAGGGTAATCTTGACTCTGATACCACTGAGTCCAAGAAGGGAACTGGGGAAGGAGCAAAGGTAAGGGAGGTTGGAGGGCCAGCTCTGCCCATCCTCAGAGTGAAGGGGGTAGAATGACTCCCATATCTATTTGAACCATCACAAAGGCTTTCATCTTTTGCTCCCAATCAAATTCTACTACACTCTTGGATGACCTAATAGACACAGCAGAGGTGTGTCTGGAGCCCACAAATCTTGACAGTTCCCTCTTGGAAGATCAAAGTTCTGCATAGTTACTTTTTCAGGGAATCTATCTGGTATGATGACTGTCTTCGTATTGGGGGTGGACAACATTGACAGGCAAGGTAAAGCCAGATCTGAAGATGTTGAAACGAGTAGTTGGATAAGGTGAAGGCAGACAGTCTGAAAGCCTCTTCCTCCTCTTCTCCTTATCTCTGTTTTTATCTCTGTCTTTAGATCTGTCTCTATTTTTCTTTTTTTCTTTTTCTGGAGACATATAAGTCTGTCCTTCTTTTGGGTTGCCGAGGAGATGGTGTGCCAGTCAAATCAGTTGAAGTGGCAAGCAGAAAGCCTTTTAATATTAATTTGTTCCTTCTGCCCATCAAGGAATGCAGTCCAAAGAAAAAATGTCACAATGAGCATAATGCTGCTCAGGTCCTAATAAGACTACATACTGAAGATGTAGGTCCTGTGGTAGCATTTTATGGCCTCATTTCTGGCACATTTTAAATCCTGAAGCCTCCTCCAAAGCAGAAATGAAGAAAAACGGAGTTAACAACTGTGATGATGTGAGGTATTGCAAGCTATGCCAGGAGAAGTAGGGCAGTGGATGTGTAACATATGTCAGCATAGGTAACTGGAGTTTTGTAAAGAATTGTATGCCATTTGTATATCAAACTGATTTGTACAGGTGCTTGTGTTGAAAATGTATTTGTAAAGTTGCCTGTGTTACAAATGTACCAACAGTGGGTCCTGCTGGACAGAAAAGAAATATACCTGTATGTCATACTGTATTGTAACTGTGGAAATGAATAAATTGTAACAGAGGATACTGGAACAGAAGAGGTTAATCTCAGTCCAACTAACTTTGAAAAATAGTTTGAAATTAAATTACCTGGTTTAGGCCATAAAGATTGTATCTCACAGGACTCAATGCAGCCAGGGACAAAAGGTCTGTACTAGGAAGCCTTCTGTATTGTCCTTGGGGGTGAACTAATTGCTACTCTGGAAGGGTGGAAGTTTGAAATTGTTTTATGGCTTCCAGAAGCTGCAACAGATCTTAGCAAACCTATATGTGTGTGTATTATGGCACATATGTGCGGATTCTGGTTCAGTTTCTAGTAAAGGGGGATCGGGTATTATGGGAACCAAAGTCAGATGACCAGATGTATGGGATGTCATTCTGTAATCCAGCACAAAAATTATGTTTTAATACCAGATGAGACAGAAGTCTCAGAGCAGTCTGTTTTTGTAACCTGACATAGAAGACATCTAGCCTTGCTTTAGTAAGTAACCAGGGACTAGTAATTCTTTAGATCAGTCAGGAAAATATAGTGAGATGAGTTCAGTACTGTTTTTTTCTGTATCTATGTGAATCTGCTCATCTGTGTTATTTGAATATTTCCTGTGACTGAAACTCTGGTGTTTATTGTAAATAGATATTCAGTATTTCATGTTCTCTTATTATTTATTACACAATATATTTAAACTTCTCATTGTGGATGGTCCTTCAGAGAATATTTTAACCTTTGAGAGTACTTATATTTATTTGTTAACACTGTGACCACTGCTGAGAGCCTTGCTACATTGGTCAAACACTAGAATTTGTATTAATATTAATTTCACTCAGTACAATTGGGTATTCTTGTAAGAGCCTTAGTGTAGCTGGCTTTGGAGTGTCTGGTGGCAGTAACTACCTTATACTCTGGGCAAGGAGTAGCTGAGTGAATAAATCTGTGACAACCTTTCCCAGGTCTCAGGTGTGTGTGTGTGTGTGTGTGGGGGGGGCAAAGAGTGTGTGCGGCAGCTACTTGGGGCAGGGACACAGAGCACTGGTTTCACAGAGAGGGTGTTGGAGGACTTGACTTGGATACTCGGCTATGGACTCAACTCTACAGCTGTGCCAGTGGGGAGTCTTATTGGGGGCCTGGAGAGAGAGAGAGACAGATAGGGAAAGCCAGGCCCTGGGCTGAGTGTGTTCTATGTGTGCTCTTAAGGGAAATTGTGCTTGATGCAGAGAGCTGCATCTGGAAATACTGTGTGTATCTATTTTTGTTCCAAGTGAACATCCCTCACTAATGTCACAGGTGAGGATTCAGGCTCCTTGATTACTGGCTCAGAGGGGGGATGTCACAACAACAAATAATGGTAGTAACAGCTAGCTGGGCAAGACAAAAGGATACATATATATATATATATATATATATATATATATATATATATATATATATATATATGGTTTCATATGAAACCATCGAAGTAACACAACATCGAGTCTCACATCAGCGAGACCAAAACATCGTAAAGTGAAACCAGCGAAAACGGAAATCACTGAGTAGCACAACATTGAAATATAAAACACGAACACGCACAACACCCTGTGACAGTCCCATGCAGTAAATAAACAATAATTGGCGGCACACGTAAATACCCCCTGTGGCATCATGGTAGCATTACCTACGAAACATGCCAATACTAGAAATGTTTTGCAAAAGTAGACTTATTCACCCGTATTCTAAATAACGCATAAGAACGGAATGGAAACATATTCATGAAGGGAACATCATGTTTCCATTCCGTTATGATGCATAGGACTGTCACATTTCTAGTATTGGCATGTTTCGTAGGTAATGCTACCATGATGCCACAGGGGGTATTTACGTGTGCCGCTGATTATTGTTTATTTACTGCATGGGACTGTCACAGGGTGTTGTGTGTGTTCGTGTTTTATATTTCGATGTTGTGCAACTCGATGATTTCCGTTTTCACTGGTTTCACTTTACGATGTTTTGGTCTCGCTGATGTGAGACTCGATGTTGTGTTACTTCGATGGTTTCATATGAAACCATATATATATATATATATATATATATATATATATATATAAAACTTCGCAAGATATATGAGGGAAAGGCACAGATCGAAGTCCAGACAGGCTTTGGTCAGATGATAAACAAGTGTACGTAGACCTTAAAATGGAGATGGGAGAAAAAGCAAGTTTTAAGGAAAAAAAACTTTGAAAGTTTTACAGAAAACAGAAGTTGTGTAACTACTGGCAACATTTAGAAAGTGGAATAATCAGTAACAACAGTAAAAAAAATGACTTATTTGAAAAAGCATCAGAGTGCTGAATAATTATGCCTTTCTTGGAGAAGCAAAAAAAGAGATCTGAGAAATAGGGGACTGCATAGCATCATAGGAGACAGAATAGCTTGACACCAAAGAAGCTTCTGAGAGAAAGTTTGCTGGCTCTGATCCACAGCAAAGTAGATAACCCAACCAATCAAGGCAGACAGAAAGAGACAACACAGGATCTCACTGAAATGCATTGCCTATTCTCAGTAATGTATATATGATGTTTTCTGTTACAGTATCTACTTTAGAATAAAGCATATTATGTAATACCTAATTATTTGCTTACACAGATGCTCAGTGTTTGTAATGTTCGACTAATGTCATATTCTGCAATCTTGTATTTTTGTGTTTGCATTTGCCTTTTGGCTTGGGTAATGGCTGAAAAGGTCTTTGTACAGCCCCAGTGGTGCAGCGGTTAGTGTTGTCATCTCACAGCAAGAGGTTCTGCCATTCAATTCTCAGCTGGAGTGCTTTGTACAGCCCCGGTGGTGCAGCGGTTAGTGTTGTCATCTCACAGCAAGAAGTGCTGCCATTCAATTCTCAGCTGGAGTGCCTTCTTTGTGGAGTCTGCATGACCTCCCCACAGTCGTATATTTAAAGACATGCAGGTAGGTGCATGCGTGAATGGGTGTGCCTTCTTTGAAGGTTGGGCGTCAGGCTGGCAACTCGGCACCATAAAAATCCACTGCCAATCATTAGCAGACCGGAGTTGTGCTGTGGCAACCCCTAACCGGGAAAAGCCGAAAGAAAGATGAATGGCTGAAAAGGTCTTTGGATCAGTTCACTTACACATTAACAAAGTGAAATAAATAGCACAGTCCTACTTTTTACCTTGATGATCAGCCTTGATTTTAATAAAATATTGTATTTATTTTTACTTGCAAGACATTTCATTTACTAAAAGGAAATGCTTACAAACCATTCTTCTACTTAAAGTTACACTTTGTTTTGCAGTATTCTACGTATCCCTGCTTCAGTAATAGTATACTTTTCCTTTTTTTGGTTGTCTGAGGATTTAATGATACTGACTTTCTGTATGGGCAACAGTCATTGTGTGCCATAAATGTTTTTTTTTCTAATCTAAGGACTTTCCTTTACTCTTCCCCAGATCTAACTATATATTTTTTTCATGTGTCCATGTCTCCCTTAGATGTAGAAAACTGAAGACTACTAGAAATCATTGGACAGAAGTTTGGAGGTTCTTCTTTGTTACATGCCCCAACCTGAAGTCCTTGACAGAGCCAAATGTTTCCAGTCACCAATACAGGATGAAATGCCACCTTCTCAGGGGCTTCTTCTGTCTGAAGCTGATCTCGAGATTCAGAATTGCTATACCAACCTTAAAGTGGCCTTCCCTGTAAATGCCCTTATCAAGATGGTTTAGTTAATGTCAGATTGATTTGGAACAAACCAAGGATTATCATAGGTTCATAGGTTGATACTAGGCTATCTGCCCTAGGGCACATATAAGCCTAGCCAGAGTGTGTTTGGCTTTCGCCACCCTTTTAGATTAGTTGACTGTGCCTCTGTATAGTAGGTCACAGAAGGTAGCCCTTTTAAGGTTAGTTTACTTTAACTCTGTCTAGCAAGGACACAGAAGAGATCCCAGGGGTAAACTTATGATCTCCCATCCACTCGTCAAGATTTCTCTTGAATAGGGTCAGTGAGGGGCTCTGCCTAACATGGATTGGGATTTTGTTCCAGAGTGAGGGGAGCCTCTGGGATATGAATCTGTCCCTCCGGCATGTCCTGTTTATTTCTGTGCTGAGGTTCAAGTCCCTGGAGCATGTAGCTCTAAGGGATTTGGATTTCTTGAGGTGGAGCATGTCCATTAATTCAGGGTTGGACATGGCTTTATACGTCAAACACAGATCGCCTCTGAGTAGGCGGTACGCAAATAAGTAGAGCTGGAGTTTCTTTAGCTGAACTGCATAGGGCATCTGTTTGAGTCCCTTGATCCTCTTGGTGAGGTACTTTTGGGGTCTTTCCAGTTGCTGCAGGTGTCAGGTAAGGTACATCCCAAATGGGGCATTGTATTCAATTATGGGCCTGATAAGTGATGAGTAGAGGGGCACAATGACCTCTCTTGATCTAGATGTGAATCCTTTCGTGATAAGGTGGGCTATATAGAAGGTCTTTCTAACTACTTTGGCAAGTGATTGTCAAAGGAGAGATTACTATTTACTTGGGTCCCCATGGCCCTAATTACTTCTTCCGTACTTAATGGATTACCACCTATGTGGTAATTTGTGGGCACTTTGTTTTTCCCAAAGAGTATGACAATGCACTTTTTGGCATTTAGCTTTAGGCCATAGCTCTGGCACCAGTTATCCGTCTCTGTGAGACCCTTTTGGAGGATACTCGTGTCAGCCTGAGAGTCGATTATGGCACCCAGTTTGCAGTCATCTGCAAACTTTGTCAGCCATAGTCCACCCGTGTTAGCCTGTACCTCGGAGAAATATATACAGAACAAGAGAGGTCCCAGGACTGAGCCTTGTGGGATGCCACTTGTAACTGGTTTAGAGTCTGACATGGCACCTGCAATTCTGACCATGTGGGTTCTATCCCTGAGCCAGTTTGCAACCCATCTTGTGACATAGGGGTTGATATTTAAGCTGGTGAGCTTATTTATGATGCCCGAGTGGGGTATTGTGTCGAAGGCTTTTGCGAGATCCAGGTAGGCTGTGTGGACTACCTTCCCTTCATCTATGGCTTTGGTAACAGTTTCAAAGAAGTCAACCAGGTTCAAGAGGCAAGATCTGCCCTTAACAAAGCCGAATTGGGTAGGATCCAGTGTCTGGAGATTCCCAAAGTCTTTGTTTATGAGTTCCATGATGATACACTCCATAGCCTTGCAGACCAGGCTAGTCAGGCTTATAGGGCGATAGTTTCCAGGGTCTGTTGTGGCACCACCTTTGTGGAGCGGGCCCACTGTTCCTGTACGCCATTCCTTGGGTACATATCCTGTAGTAAGGCTGAGATTGAACAGTGTCTTTATGTGAGGGTTTAGTTCTTCTTGCAGTTCATGTAAGACGCAGCCCGGGACATCATCTAGTCCCATTGATGCTGTGTGTTTTGCTTTGGAGAGGGCAGCTCTCACCTGTGCATCTGTGATGACAGGGAGGCTACATTCTGTTGGGACAGACATTTGTTCTTTTGGAAGGGAAGGGGGGGAGAAGTTTGCACTGCACCTTTCTGCCAGGATGCTGGCAATGTCTGTGGGTTCAGTGTATTTTTTGTCACTTTGCACTAACTCAGAGCATATCTGGGAGTTGCCTCCCAGGTTCCTGACATAACTAAAGAAGGCCTTGTGATTATCTTTAGTGTCTTGTGCAATTTTTCTTTCGAAGCTGGCTTTAGATGATTTTATGATTGATCGTAGTTTCTTACTAGTACTGATCAGAGACGCCTTTCCCTTTTTGGGATTTTGCTCTATCATGTAGTAGCAAATGCGGTGTTGGTGCTGCGGTAGCGTTGTCACCTCACAGTTAGATGTTGCCCGTTCGATTCTCAGTTAGAGCGTCTTCTGTGTGGCAACATGCGTGAATGGGCATTCCTTTGTTAAAGGTTGTGCGTTAGGCACGGCAAGCCAGCACGTAAAAATCTACTGCTAATCGTTAGCGGACCGGAGTTCTGCTGTGGCGACCCCTAACCGGGAAAAGTCGAAAGACACAAACATGTAGTAGCTTCCTCCTTCTGTTATATAGCTTATTTATGGCCAGGGTCCACCAGACAGGTCTATTGCCTTTGGAGGAGTGAGTCTTGGTTTTATTTGGGATAGCATGCTCCATCCATTCCTGTAGGTGTCCATAGAATGCTTTTGTAAAGGATTCTGCATTTTGGGTCGTAGTTTCCACTTGCCTGGGGCCTTTGAAGGATTCCACCTCGGTTTTGAGAAGTGTGAAGTTTGCTTTTGAGAAGTTCTTCACCATGGTTTCCTTGGCTGGGGGTGGGGACGGAATATGGATGTCCAGTGAGATTAATTTATGGTCTGATCTTACCAATGAGGGGTATACCTCTGGTGTGGAACATAGACACCCCATGTTGGTGATGACCAGGTCCAATATGTTTTCCCCTCTTGTGGGAGTGGTGACCAGTTGTTCCATAGCATTTGAGTTTATAAATTCTAGGAACCGTTGGGCGAGGGTGTTTGGGCTTGAGTAGTTTTCCCAATCAATGTTTGGGTAGTTGAAGTCACCCAATATAATGGTGTTTGGAGAGACCTTCATATTTTCCAGTATTCTCAGGGAAGCCGAGTGGGGTTCCTGTGTTTGGGAGGGTGGTCTGTAGCAGGCTACAAACTGAAAGGCAGTTTTGCCCACTGTTAGTTGCACATGGATGGTCTCTGATGCTTCGTACAGTGCCACTAACCTGGAGGTGTGGGTATCTTTGATGAATATGGATACTCCCCCTCCTTTTGTGGTTCGGTCCAAGTTTTGTGGCCGAAAAGCATGGTATGAAGTATAACCTGGTAGTGCTGGGGTGCTTTCGGGAGCCTTGAACCAGGTTTCTGTTACTGCACAGATATCTATATTCTCCATACTGAGGAGAGTTTCGAGTGCGTGCATCTTGAGGTTTAGATTTCTGGCATTGAGCAGCATTACCTTTAGTTTTTTTTTTTCTTTGTGTTGTCTATGGAGGTGGGTTTGTCTTTAGAGCCTTGCCGGAAAAAAGGCACTATGGGGGAGGCAAGAGCCTTTGCCAGTATTCTAAAAACCCAGGGGTGACAGGTGCAAGCCATCCCTAGCGAAGCAACGTGGCTTGTCAAGCATGTCATCACAGGCTGACAGACACTGGATCCCCTTTGAATGACACCAATACTTTAGCCAATTGTTAAAATTAATCATTTTGTCTTTATACTGTGGCATCATTCTTGGTGAGGGCAAGATGCTACTCAAGGTCAGGGTCATACCGGCCTGGGCTACATGATCAGAGGGCTCCTCTTGTCTCTTTTCATGTAGTCCAGGGAGGTACATCTCCGGTCATTCACACTAGCATGGACAATGACGGAGTCTTATTTGTACTTGCTTTGGAGTGACCTGAGTACATGTGTTATGTGGCGGATCATGGCACCCGACAGGCAGCTTACAGTGACCTTATCCTTATTCAGTCTGGTGAGTGGGACGTCAGTGTGTCTGACAATAAAGTCACCTATTACAAGTGTATTCGATGTGTTGTTTGGCCTTAAGGGCTGTGATTGTGAGGCACACTGACTTTGTGAGCTATGTGTTACGTGGGTATTGTTGCATGGTGGGGGTTGCTTGGATGTCTGCTTTGGAGGTCTCTGCTGCTTAGGCAGATTTTTGTTTAGAGCCTCCGAGTATATTTTTGTGTGTTTATGTGTTTGGTTTGCTGATGCGATGGGTCTATGTGAGACTGGATTTGTGGTGTGTGTGATTACCTTTTCCTCCTGACCGGCTGTGCCAGTACTGGGTTGAGAGAGCTCAGCCTCCACTTTGGCTATATAGTTGCATCTCTCACATATGTTTGAGCTTGTTGGGAGGAGAGGATGGTCTGTGTACATAAGGCAGTTGTAACATTGCCTCAAGATTCCCAGATTCACCAGCTGGACTGGGGAGTAAACCCGAAACTGGCCTTTGGACATGCCTGAAAAGTATAGGGAACTACTTATTGACTGATCGGAAAGGACCAATAGGGAGCAAGTACTTAAAAGGAGTATAAGAGGGTGTAGTGCTTGCGTTTATTAGTGTTTACCTGTAAGATTACTTATATGAGCAAGTGTCGGGCTTTAGAATGAAACTAGAGTGCTTATTTTAAGATTTAGAGCAGTTCTAAGGGAAAAAGTGAAGAGAAGACTTTGTGGAGCCGGGAATAGTTTAAACCTGTTTAAGCGACACTGCCCGATGCTGTGCTATGTGCAAAATTGCACAAAAAGTGGGTTTTTAAGCAGGGGACTTGAAAGAGCTAGGAATTAGCCCAAAACGGCCAATAAACAACTAGTTTCTGGGCTGAGACCACTCCTCCAGAGACAGATAGGTTGCTCAAAGCTCCCCACTCTCACTGGTGAACAGAGAAGCTTCCTCCTATCCAAGTAAGGATATGGGCAACACAGGAACTTGTACTAAAGTCCAGAATACAGCAAAACCTGAATTCAGGACTATTCTAGCTCAGGAAAGGCGGGAAACAAGGATATATTTTTTTGTTTTTTTTCTTTTTTTTCAAGACAGTAACAGATAGCAGGAAAACACAGTAAATGCTTTGCACAGGCTAGCGCACTTGAGTGGGCAGCCTCCACAGTTAAATTAAACAACAAACAATGACTTTAAAGTGCAGGTAAGCAAAAATGCAATAACAAGCTTAATTAAGTAGTACAGCAGTTACAAACTCACTTTTCGGCAAGAAAATGCAGTCGCTAATGTAAAGGTAGCAAAGAATACTTAAATCAGGTAGCAGTCACTCTTTTTCATCTCTCTGCTCCTAGCACCACTCTGCAGGACCACGAGATGCTTGGCTGAGTCGGAACAAGCTTATTAAACGGTAAACCTTGAGATTATTTCAGAGTCATGGAATGACGATAACAGCAGGACACATTTAACAGTTGCTACACCTCTTATCATTCACAAACTAAAGTCTGGCAATATCAGTGGGAGAAACTCACTTCTTAAAACAGTGTGGCTATAAATTATGTTGTCTATCAGACAACACATACATACATAACAAGGCAGATTATATGCTTAATGAAACTTTTGCTGCAATAATCTGGCAATACATTTGCGTAGTGGTTGGTGGACTGTGCAGTCCAGTGTGCCTTGCTGCTCAGAAAACATTTTCTGCCTCCAAATGTGTAGTATGTGATGGTGCTCCAAGGTTCTTTGGAGATAAGACTGTCAAGATAAGGTGTCCCTTCTCCAAGAGTAAAACAGACAAGAGTTGCAGTGGACCATTGCTTCAGATTTACAGAGATTTGCTAGACCAAGTTTAGTTACACTGGCTTTAAGGTTATTAGAGCACAAGAGTGGTCTCATCTTTGTATTCTGCTAACTGCATGCTTTATCAAGATCCATAAAGGCAAATAAAAGCTTACCTGGAGGTACAAAGACTATTCTTTAGAATATGCATTCAGTTTTGTGTTACAGGATTTTTCCTAATGATTAAAAAAGCTTCCATTACAGCCCATCAAACACTACCTTTGGATCTGATCTGTCTAGATGATTATTGTCCAATCTCAAATCTTACTTTCACAAATAAAGTAAAAGAGAATATAGCATTTACACAGATATATTTTATAATTGATGTTGTGATCTCTTCCATCCACACCAGTCCAGATTTAGATCTTGGTACAGTAAACAGACAACCTTTCTTTGGACTGTGAGTGATTTCCTGATGGCTATGATCAATGGTTATATTCAGTCTTGATCTGCTTTTTTTTCAGATCTGTGGTTTGCTGGTTTATATCTTATATTTCAGGGTTCTCCCAAGAACTTGTAGCAGGATGAAATTTCTCAAGTAGTTACCCTCTGAAATGAGGTTGCACAGGTTTCTGAATTATAGTGTGCTTGTTGCCCATAAGGAAGATGGGGAATCTTAGAGGAAAAGTTATTTCTTAATCAACGTGACACTGATAATCAGCTTTTTCTCTCCTTCCATAAGAACTCTATGCCACAATTTATTCCATTGGAAGGTTGAAACTGATTTTCACTTATCTGAAATTTATTTGAAATTCAACCCCAAAAACTGAGACAATAGTGTTTCATGTGACTGTATATCCATCTCAATTTCCTCAACTTTCCCTCTTATGAAGGATGCCACGGTGAGAGAAAGACTTAGCTGCCAGACAGATATGTTTGAATACCATCTCCATCAACAAATATAATGTCAGGTATGTGTCACTCTCCCCAAAGGGATGGTCTCTTGAGTTACACCACTGGTACCCAACAGACTGAAATACACAAATATGATTCACTGACTTATTCATCATATAAAACCTGCCATCAATGGCACATAGGGAATATGTACTGCTGTCTTGCGTATGGGCTTCCAACATCTAAATTCAGTCTTGGACTTCACAGTGACCACTTAGTGAACTGAGCCACTGGTTTAGCACCTCATGACCCTTTCTCACTATTCGCTGTGAGTTTTTTTGCCCTCCAGTACCCTTTACCCAAGATGGCTGTTTTTTAAATAGTTACACTGCCTCTCTCTCTCTCACACACACACACACACACACACACACACACACACACACACACACACACACACACACACACACACACACACACACACACACACACGTGCTCATGAGTATGCACACACACTGAAGTACCCTGGAGAAGGCTTGTCTAATTCTCCAGTTCCTCATAGCTCTTGTCCTGGTAAGGTACATCTTTTCCACCAACACCACACATACTGGGTTAGGGACGCAGCATACTAGTCACCATGCCACTCTTGATCAGTACACAAAATAATAAAAAAAAATGCACTATCTGGCATTGGACGTGGTTATAGCAACTTGGCAACCTAAACTGATAAATAATACTCAGTTAATAAATAATACATAAATAACCAGACAAAAGAGAATGAATAAAAAAAAATAAAAAAGTTGACAATAAAGGAGTTAGACAATGCTGATACAAGTTAAATATGCAAAGATAAATACATCTGCATCAACAAAACAGAAATTAACTGTACAGATAGAATATTTAAAATGAATACTGACTACATAACTAACTTGACTGACACTAAGTGAAAGTATACTATTGCATTAACTGCTAAGCTACTAGAATGATATGCAAGCAAATTGCAAACAGCAATTTGCATAGATTACTCCACAGCAAAGTCTACCAAGCACGCCTGACTATACCCACTACTTTCAGTTCATCATAAATATTCTAGCTTATTATCTTTATTCCCAGAAGCCAGAAATAATCACTCAGTTTATTTCTCACATACTGAAGACACAGAGGTATATACAGGATTTATATATTTCTTTTACCTCCTGCACCTGGCACCATTATAACCTTAACTCAGAGTTCAAGAGTTTCCAGACTGCATATTTATGAACTTTTTGCATTTACAGGTAAATAATTAAATCCTTCCCAAGTCAGAAACATCATGCGTTCTCCTTCCACAAAAATTACTAAAGCTTTGGGCTGCAGTTCCTACCATGACTGCTGTAGTCTAACCTGGTCTCCTCTGAAATTCTGACAGCCTTCTGGAATATTTATCACAGTAATAATTTTATCTTTGCTGATTTACTTTTTGCATTTCTTTTGCCTTATCCGGATTCACTAGCTTTAGCAGCACTTCAGGTGTTAGTAATTTGCTTATTAATCTTCTTTCATCCACTGCAGACAAATCTGGTGCTAAACTGAGATTCTGAAGTGAAGTAGCTCTTTATTCCAAAATTGCAAGATGGCAAGTCATATAGCTATTGCTCTACTCTTCTTCAGCTGGTTCTCCACTGGATAGTTCTCTCCAACTGTTCCATTACATTACAGGTAACTCGGACTTGCATGCACATACTTAAAATCTCACTATTGCTCAAATATATTACCTCCCATGCTCGTGACTTGTGGACAACTGCCTAATATGAGTGAAACATTAGGTAATGGTTATTCTGAAAAGCTAGCTCTCAACACATTAATCACACTGCCACATGTAATATTCATTAATTTAGTCAATTCAAGGTACTTGAAACAATAATCTACACATATTAAGTGCTTGGTTTCTTTGAAATGGAACAAATCTGTGGTTATGGCAATGCATGTATACAGATATTTTACACTTTCAAGCTGACTGTGAACCATATCAGCTACCAGATCGTCTGGATTCATTATGTGTACGGCATCATTTTGCCAGAAAATACACATACCACAGTTCTACTCAACTTTTTCTACTTATGCAGACATTCCAGGCCAGTACATAATATGGCTTTGCTCATTCATTGAACATTAGTACAATAATAAATGATCAGTGTTCTCAAAAGTATCCTTTCTCTCAATTGATTAGGTAGATTAATCTTAACAGCTTTGAACATTCATCTTTGGACACAGATTAACTTCCCTGATAGAAATACACAACTCGTTTTTCCTTGCTGACTGATAATTTTTGTTCTGGCCAATGTCTCTATCACTTCTTAGAGATGCTACAGTGTTTACACACTTAGTAAAGAAGTGGCACCAAGGACAACTTGAAATGCAGTGATCAAGACTGAAAATCCTTCCTTTTCTCCATGTCCCTGAAAAACTTGTAATGTTCAGGATAAACCACTAAATAATAATAAATGTCATGAATACAATAAGAAATAAAATCAGCCTTGGCCATAAAACAAAGGAGGCAAAGTCTAGACAGCCAACGTCTTGAATTTTCTGACTTTTTGTAAAATGATGAACCAGTTTAATTCCTTCATGTTGAGGAACTCTTTCAGACCTTATAGCGGTTAGTAGATAAGGAAGATGAGATTAGACAAAGCAAAAGAAAAAGCAATTCATGTCTCTTTGCTATGCAGCTAACTACACCTTTTTTGTAGAGGAACTTTGCCCTCTTGCTGCAAATGAAGCATCTGTCCCCACCCTCCACAGAAGACAAACCAGACAGGAAGGTTTGGAAGGGTGGACAAAGAGACACTGGGGTGCCCACCAACCCAGAAGCTACATGTCTGCAATAATTCTCTATGACTGAGCATCAAGTGAGAACTTTCCTCCAACCACCTATGTTCTAAGAGATGAAGGCAGTCTGGAAGTTCATCAAATGGATGGCTACCTGGGAGGGGTCTGGGTAGGGAGCTATTTTTACCTGGACAGAAGTATGGAGATGTCCATGAAGTTGTTGCAGCAGCTAGCATGACTGCATCTGACTTCTGAGGCCTCTCTTTGTATGGCCACGTAGAAATTTGCACACGAGCTGATTTGAAATTACATAATTCCCGCACAGAGTGAATCCAAATTGATTGTTTTTTTTTTAATTCCTTTATCTTTTATATTTTGCCCTTTTTTTTTTAATTCCTTTATCTTTTATATTTTGCCCAAAGAGATAAAGCGTAAAGACCGGGGCAGTAAGGGCCCCTTGTGACAGCTCCTGCAAGATGCCAGTCACTCTCAGTCATACAAGACTGTGAATGGAGATCTAAAATAACAAAACAAAAGCCTAGATATCTGTTACATCATACGTGCATCACACACTTGTGGTGTTACATGTGAATATCTCCAATTACCTCACTCAGTTGTTCTCTTTCTCAAAGCAGTGATGGTACCTGCCATACCTTTTAAAAAGATGATTGAAGAAAGAGCTCAGGTATCTAAAGAAATAAATTATTCTGATCCATAAAGCTGAAGCTGAAAAAAACTTTTTCTTCAACTGATCCAAGCTCATACAATCTTTATCAGGAGGCATAGCATTCACCTGCTTACATAAGCTGTATTGATTCTATGCTGCCCTTGACACTGTAGCTGTATCTGGAGGATTCTTTGTCAAGAAGAGAAACCCTTGCAGGTACATACATCCTATCTGCTTTGTGAGGTACTGAAAAACCTTATCTGAGTCTTGCCGTAATATCTTACTTGCATCTTTGAGGTCATACAGCATTGGCTCACAACTCCTCAGACAGATATTCCTGCAGATCAGAGGTGCGTTGAATCTTATCAGTGATCATATGCTTAAACCCCTTCACCCCACATAGACTGCAACAGGTAAAATATACAGAGATATGAAGCAAAACAGCCTCCTCTCCTTCTAAAACAGATAGGATGGGATAAGAAGGCAGAAACCTAGAAAAAGACCTAATCCTACCTCTTATTTCCTCGTTCCTTACTGACACTTCAAAAGCTAGAGAGAAGTCCTCTGCAAAGGAGTCATCTAAGAAGGTCTCCACTGAAGCAGGTCACTCTCCCGACAAAAGTCTCTGAGATCTTCAGAATGGAAAATTATTTAGATTGAAGTTGTCTTCAAAAGAGGATAAGCCAATGACATATTCATTACACCATCAATGATCTTTTTTAATGGTGTGTGTCTTAGCTGAGAAAATATTAACAGCAGCAGCAAAAAAAAAAACACTTAAGTGACGACTTCTTTCAGCTTTTTCCTGGTTAGGGGTCGCCACAGCGGATCACCTGTCCGCTCATGACTGGCAGTGGAGTTTTACAGTGTCGAGTTGCCAGCCTGGCGCCCAACCTTCCACAGAAGGCACACACACACACACACTCACACCTAGGGCCAATTTAGAGTGTCCAATCCACCTATAGCATGTCTTTGGGATGTGGGAGGAAACTGGAGCACCTGGAGGAAACCCACGTGACCATAGGGAAGACATGCAGACTCTGCACAGAAGGCACCCCAGCCGAGAATCGAACCGGAGAACCTCTTGCTGTGAGCCGGCAATGCTAACCGCTGCACCACCGTGACCACCCCCAGATAATTCACCATAAACCAGTGATTCCTATCAATATGATGAAAATGCCATGCCAGAAATCCAAACAATTTTGATAGTTTCACCTTAAACTAGGAAGATAACAAGAGACAATCTAAACTGCCTTTCCATAGTAGGGGAAGAGGGAGCCTGAGATGCAGTACAGGAGGGCACCTTCTGCAGCAATGAATGAGATTTTGTTTACAGAGCAGATGACTGAATTATTAAAAAATGCAAGGTCATTCAGCATCTAGGAGAATGAACCTATCTTTTTCCTGCTAAGCAATGCCTATTTGACAATGATCACAGTCTTGAGTGTTTTCTTCTGCAGGAAAATGAAGAACAGTGCTCCCACAGTTTACACTTTCCACTTTCCTGGGCATCTTTGATGTCTTTCTTCTGATTAGTGACTGTAATTTCACTAATGTCATGGTGCAGTTCCAAACAGAACAAAAGTACAGGATGCTGTTCATGTTTCACAGTTTTTGAGGTTTATTTACTTTTGTATGGGCAGAGGTTCCGAATGCTTAACAATATTTATCTTGAAAAAGGTGTTAATGACTTAAAGCTTATTATTATTTTATTATTTATTTTTTTATGAAAAGCAACAAACTGATTACTAGCAGCTGCTTACGTCCACAACAAACACTCTGAATGCTGAGAAAGTGGGGCCTCCCTCTACTCCTTCCATCAATGCTAATGACAGAAAGGCATAGCATAATGGCAAAATCAAATGAAACTAGAGTAGACTGGCTTTTGTTTGAAACTAACAACAATTGTTAGATATGGGGCATATACCTTTAAATTCTAATGAGATAGCTATAGTTATTAGCATATCATGTGTGGTATACAAAAGTTTCAGAGAATTCAGATTCCAACACAGACCTCATGGAGATTAGACCGCACCAAGTTTCTGCATGCTATTTATTAAGCATCCTGACATGGCACTGATTCAGAGAGCAAAGACATCTGGACAAAACGAATACATCAAAAAGTACAGTTGTGTAAGTTGTATATACTGTAACAGTAGATGTTCAAATTACTCAATGCTGCAATAGCTTATAGCTATTTGGGTTACATTCTGCCCTAGATATAACGAGCATCCAGTTTTCAAAAGTCTCTGGCTCCTCTTTACACATGTGCTGATGCTGTGTCTAGAGATCCACAGGAAGAAAACAGCAACCTGGGCATCAATTTCGTCACACCTTGCCCCCAAAAATGGAGAGCTTTTTCATCCTGGATCCCAATAAAGTTAGGAACACAACTTTTATATCAAAAAAGTAACTATATATAGAAAAGAGTGAGTGTGGAATCAAAAATGTACTGCAACAGTAAGTGTATCTTGCACAACTGTACTACATTCATCATTCAAACAGCTGCAGCAGCTAACAGCTAGATGGGTAGATTGCCACAGCTTATCTATCTTGGGAGGAGAAAGGATAAGGATCCAGCAGACCCTGGAGTATTGCCCTAGCAAAGTCTGCCCTGGACCTGTAGAAGGAATTCAGTTTGTAATGTATTGTAAATATATGTACTGATGACTAAGTAGCTGCATCTAGAATGCTTCTAGAGTCCACTCCTTTCCGATATGCCATCAAAGAAGACAGAACTCTAGAACAATGTGCTTTCATTCTGCCTAGAATAGATTTCCCATATTGGCAATAACAAAAAGCAATGACAAGGGACAACAATCTTGAAATAGTCTGTTTTCACATGGGGTTGCCCTTTCTTTGCCCTGTCAAAGGAGACAGACAGCTATTCAGATTTCCTAAAGGACTCTATTCTGTCAAAATAATACCCAGGTTGCCTATGCATGTCTACAGTATGCAGAATCTTTTCTCCCACATTTTTAGGTTCTGGACAGAAACTATGGAGACTGATGGCCTGAGTCAATGAAAACTCTAAAATTTGGCATTAATGAGGAATGTGCACTTAACCCTATCTGTACAGAAAACCAAACAGGGTTCACCCACCATGAGAGCTTGCAACTCAAATACTCTTCTTGCAGAAGTCAGAACAATAAGTTACACTGTCTTCTAAGCTATGAACTGTAAATCAGCCAGATCAGCTGGTCCAAAGAGAAACAACATTAACTTTTCCAGTAAAAAAAAAAAAAAAAAAAAAACTTCAAAAACTGCTTGACCAAAGACAATGAAGAAAGGGGGGTATCTATGGATAGACATGGTGAAATGACCAAAAGATAAACCTTGATTGAGGAATAAGACAGGGCAGAGGATAGTAACTCACACACACATATTTAAGAACCAGTGATCAGGCCTTGGTTATTAGAGTGGCACTAACTAGAAAATATTTCCCAGTTGCTAAAATTTCCTAGTAGCATTTTTTGGCATCCTTTTTTACCTGCTGCACTTCCTCATGAAGAAGGTGCCTAAAATGTATCAAAACTGAATCATCCAGGCAATCAGATGCAGTTGTTTGAGACTGGGCTGTAGCAAACTCCCCCTGTCTTGTGTGAGTGGATCCAATCAGTAAGGACGCTTACTGTAATTGCATTTGTCCAATTCCATATAAAGAGAGAACCATTGTTGCCTGGGCCAGAAGGGAATCACCACAATGACCTTTGGAAAGTCCTTATAAATCTTCAGAATTACCGTGGATATCAGTGGAAAGGGACATTTCTGATCACAGGAATAAAAAAGCATCTGTCTTCCAGGCTTACCTGCAGTGAGTCCTGGCACAGAATTTGTTTAGTTGCCTGTTCTGAAAGAAGGCAAACAAATCTGTTTGAGCCATTCCAACAACTGGGTCAATTCCTGGAAGAGCATGCTTTCAATTTCCATTCACGAGGGTCTGTCCTGGTCCTGCTCAGCTTGTATATAACTACACAATGCTTCAGAGTAACCTTCCAAGCCTCCATAATCAGCCTGCAGAAATGGTAAGACCTGTAACCCCCCCCCCCCATACATATACACACACACATACTATTTGTTTATAAAATGCATCATTATGGTGTTGTCTGTAATCACCTGCACAGGTCGCAGAGACCACATATGATGAAGAGATTCTATTGCATGGATCACAGCTAACACCTCTTTTGACATTTATATGCTTTGTTCTGTTTTTGTTCTAAAGACTATGAAATTTTACCCCCATTGAAACTGTTCCCAAGCAAAATCTGAAACATCTCTTGTCACAGATTAGGCTGGGGTTGAAAGAAAGAAATGGGAGACCCAGATTAAGAGCAATCTGTTATCTCCACCACAGCTGTTTTGTCTTCACAAAACCCAAAACTATAATCTGAAATCCCAGAGGCTGGAGAATGCTGGGTCCACATATTTTTTTTTAGGAATGACTGGATTTTTTTCCAGTGTGAATTCTGGCAAGAGGAATCAGGAGAATCATGGATGCCGTGAAACTTAGAATCCTGATATACGCTCTAACAAAAGTCAGAGATTGATTTGAGAAGCTCAGGGTGCTTTCAATATACAAGTCCACTTTCTGGAATAGAAGTCTTCACCTCTTTTGTTTTGATGCACCTGATCTATCACTCCCAAGGAACGCATATGATGAAGAACCTGTGGCAAATATTATGTCTGGTTTGGGGAATGAAGGGGAATTCCCTGAAAAGGAGATATGTCTATCCAGTGCAATTTGTAACCCTCCTGAATTGCTCTCAGAACTAATTTTCTGAACAAAAAAATGTTGCCTAAGAGAAAGACTGAGAATCAGTTCTGGGTCAGATTTGTACAGGAAGAGGTATGAGAAAGAATGCTAGCATAGTCATGTTGAGGTAGAGGGCTGTTTCTTTTTCCTGAAAGGGTCCCTGATTTTTGTTGGACCCCTCCTGCAATTTCTTTTTAGTTCCTTGTTTGCTGGAAGCTTGCTGCGATTGCTTGTTTTTCCTTTTTGAAAGAAAAAAAAAGGAATCAGAGTTTTTGCAAGATTTAGGAAAAGAGGGCTGAAAAATCTTAATAACTCCCAGGATCAATTTGCCTTTCTTCAAACTGTTTCAGTACCCGAGCAGTAGAATGATCAAACAACAAAATCCTTATCCAAAGGAGAATTCAACATCACAGATTTTACTTCTTCAGAAAATGTCTGATTACATTACCAGGTAAAATGCCTTAGCAAAGTTGCAGCAGCTGTAGCCCTGGACAAAGAATAAAGAACCAACAGAATCATACACACACTTTTAAAGAATGTTTAGACAATTGAGAAAGAGAAGAAATAATACAATTCAGAAAGGACCCACCTTCTGAGGGTAATGTGGCAAAACGTTCCTCAAACTGTCCATACAAGTTAACAAGTAATTCGACATACAAGACTGACATTTTAGAATTGCAAAGGTTTTACCATTATTGTCCAAAAGGAAATGATTAACACTGATAAGAACCTTGTTAGCAGCTGGAGAAGAAATAGAAACAGCCATGATGCATGAGGTGAGAAAACAAATACTTGATAGACTATATTTATAATTCCTCATCTTATCTGCCCTTTTAGGGAATGAAGACTGATTATCAAGATTATTGCAGGCAGAATCAAACACATCCTCCAAGGCTGGTATTATAAGAATACTAGGTGTAGTATGTGGCATACCTACTTATAACACATCTTAGTATCTCCTTAAGGAGGGGAGACATCCTTTTGTTCCCACAAAAATATAGATTATTCATCTGGGATACAGTCTCAGAAAAAGAAAACTGCTCTACAGGAGAAACTAAGAAAGCACTCTCCACTGAAGCAGAGTCAGGTGCTTGTAGGGAAAATAAAGATGCCCTGCCCATGTTATTATTAAATCGTCTGATAAATCATCCCCAGGATTTGTGTAATTAAGAATTATGCTTAAAGTTTCCTGCTGTTACATAGGAATCATACTTGCAATAAACCCTTAGCTAAGACAGTTAATTCATATTTATTAACAGATGTACTGACTTCAGATGAGATATGTCTAACCTTTTGTTTCTTTCTTCTAAAGACATCCCAAAAAGGAAACCAAATGAACAATGTTAGTTTAACCAAAGAAACAGATCTCTTACCCTGGCCACCTCGGGAAGAACTTCTGGAGAAGCTCTCATACTCCAAGATGATGGTTCTCTTATGCCCAGCATTTACACTGGAACAGCTTCAGGGAATGGGGCTAATCCTCAGTACATGAGGGCAGAAGGGACTTCACCAGAGGGTCTCAGGGAGACTAATGAGTGGTGTGAGGAACAAGCTGGGGCAACTGCAGAGTCACCCATCAATGGCTGATGTGTAGAATGAGCAAGAGCTCTTTAATTTGTTTTTTTCTTTTTAGGTACAGCGAAGGAGGACGGACCATGGGATCAGTAAGGGTATTCATGTTCCTGCTGAATGAGGACACCTCTTTATCAGTAAACACCCCTGGAATTAGTTGGTTGGAAGATAAATTGTCACTCCAGTGTTCACTACTAGTACATACACTTACACTTCCCTACACAGTCCCAAATATTGCAGAAGTAAATGCACAAGCAGTGCACTCACGTCTGCCAAACTTCAGAAGTTCCTTTTCACCGAAAGTGCCACTGAATTAAGCAAAAATGAAGTTGTCATAAGATGTGTACAAGCATCAAATTACACTTACAATCCCCTTTAACATATAATTCCTTTATTTCACTAAAAAAAGGTACAAAAGCAGCACATTTTTCTCAAAAAAGTGCCACAGACTTAGTTGATTAGTCCCAGCTACTAAAAACAACTCATTTGACAAGATATTTCCACTAAAATGTCAACACACGAAAATACCGGTATTCTTAAAGAGACCTACTACAAATTCCTAAAGAAAAAAAAATATAATCTCTGTTTGAAAGGTTTCCCCAAAGGGGAATAATCTACCAGAAACGGTAGATATGATCCATCCGCTGATCCTGGGAAGTGCATAAAGTGCTCTTTCATGGGCTGCAGAAACTACTGAAGAAATTGGCACCCAGGCTGCTGTTTTCTCCCAGTGGACCTTGAGACACAGCAGCCAAGGTGTGTGTGTAGAGGGAAGTCAGGCATTCTTGAAGAGTGGCAAGCCATTATATCCTTGGCAGGATAGAACCCAAACAGCTACAGGCTACTACAGCAGTGACAATGATGAACATCTGAAGTTTCAAAAAGATAAGCAATCACAAGTGTCACAATCAGTACTGCTGGAGGAAAGCAGGGACTGTGACAAATGTACGGGCCAACAGTTTCAGAAACAGACCTCTATTGCTGTGTCTCCAAATGAAGCTGCACTGCAGCAAGAACTACCCAGGTACAAGAACATAATTCAGGATAAACAGTCCTGTTAAATGCTCCAAATGTAAAATACCACTGAAGAAAACAGACAACTATATGAACTGCGGCAGAGTTTAAAATGACAGTAGGTGCTAAAAAGCTGTTTCATTAAAATGCCCCTTTCAATCTAAATAAACTTTGCAATTGATGCAGACAGCCAATCATTTGCTCAGTATAGTGTTAAGGTTAACTTACAGTGATCAGTATAAAATAATGCTTGTTCCTCATATATATAATATATATATATATATATATATATATATATATATATATATATATATATACACACACACATATATATATATATATATATGTGTGTGTGTGTGTGTGTGTGTATGTGTGCGCGCGTGTGCATGTTCAGCGGATATAAAAAGTTTACACACCCCTGTTAAAATGTCAGGTTTTTGTGATATAAAAAATGAGACCACAATAAATAATTTCAAAACTTTTCCCACCTTTAATGTGACCTATAACCTGCACAATTCAATTGCAAAATAAACAAATCTGTTAGTGGAAAAAATATAAAAAATAAAAAACATACAGTACACTAGTTGCATAAGTGTGCACACCCTTAAACTAACTGTACAGGTTATAGGTCACATTAAAGTTGGGAAAAGTTTTGTGCACTCATTGTTTTATATCACAAAAACCTGGCATTTTAACAGAGTGTGCAAACTTTTTATATCTACTATATATCGGGCAAGAAAAAACTATCATACACTGAAGACTCTAGCTTGGCTGTGTTTTTCTTGCAGTTTTTACTGAATGGTTTGTCTGTGTGACCGTTTACTCACACACACACACACACACACACACACACACACACACACACACATAAAATATATAAACACACAACCGTACACACACATACCTACACTGTTAAAGGAGGAGCGTACTAGACATGAGACATATATCATGAAATGCTAGTAAGCTAGCTACAGTGATTAGCACAAATTCCAAACAATTCAGTTTACTATACAAAACCTCATGGACGTTACACCATACCTCACCTGTGTGCAAATTCTTAAGCTTTATGGCTTGGCAGGTGTGGTCTAATGAAATAATGATATTCTCACTTGATTTCCTAGATCAGGTGTTTCTTCTTCCCTCCTTCTTACATTTCTGTTCTCTGCCTACCAATATTGCCCCTTCCTACTATTTTTTTTATTTTCTTCTAAGACTGACTCTTTCACCACCATCATCAGTGTACCCTGGAGAATCGTGTGCTGCATCAAGTCTCACCAATGTCTGCCCTTTCTTCAGCAAGTTGCCCGTGTAATCCATTTCACACAGATTACAGAGTATTTCTGTTTGGACTCTGTTCACTGCAATGACATCTATCTTCAGATATGCTCTCCAGACTTCCACAAACTATTTCGTATGTGGCCACACCAACCAGCAATTACCCCCTCTGGCCATATCTCTCAACTGTCCAGATGTTCATAGAGTGTCCAGATTTTTGCCTCATATTTTGGTCTGTTCCTCATAAAACTTGTGCTTTATTGGCAAGAGTTATTTATTTATTTATTGAAGAGTGAAGTCAGTAAATAATGTCATGCAATTGGGTCTCAGACTTCAAATCCTTCAGAAACTCAATGTTAACACAGACCATGTTATTCTAGCAACTTTTTAAGTTTATAACAGCAATATTTAAAATATTTCCATACTTTTGGGTCTTTGTACTCCCATTATTTTAGTTTTTTTTCAGATTTATTGTGCTAAGTGACTGACAGGTATACCTCTGGCTCATTCAAGTAAATGGCTTTGACTAGCTAGCCAAGTACCATCCCACCCACCTTGGTCAGTGTCATACTGCACTGGCTGGTTTGACTTATCCTAGGCAAAACAAATACTTGCAGAAGCTTTTTGCAAACACTGTTAAATGCCATCCTTAAGTACATGCACTTGTACTTCTGGCACTCATCCACAATCATTATTATTCTGACAAGGCTGTTGTCTTAAGCATTTTCTTCCAAAATGTTACACACTTCCCATTCAAGGGTTCTGCTTCTTGGTGAAATCCATCTGAATATAGTCTGGCCTTGCCTTGAACTCTGATCTTGATTTCCGAGGTAAAAGTACAGAGCAGCTCCAAGCCAACCGGTGGCATCTGCTCCACATTGCCCTTTGTAACCTTTGATACTAGAATTTCTTTAATTCAATTTCCTCTCCTCTACATTTGTCTGTAACATTCTCATTTTATTCTCCTTTAACTTTCAGCTTGTTTGGAGTGATGACCATCATTTAATATCCAGTCTTGCTCCCCAAGTATCTTCAGCTTTTCTCTGTATTTTTGTACCCAGCATTGATTAGTAAATATCTTCTACTCATTTCCATTTTCCCTTTGAGCACAAGCCTCCCCAGCGCACTCAAGCCGTTTTTAGTGAATGGAGCCAGTAGCACCATTGTCTTCTTTTGTCCCTGTCTACTCCAAATCCCTTAACTTTGTACAAAACTGGGAATCGTATTACACTCCCAATGTTTTCCTATCTTCCATGATTTTAACATGGAAAAGAAAGCACGTCCAAATGACAAGGTCAGACATATATCAAGTATGCCACAGAATACACTTTTATATTCATTCATTTTTATAACTTTGTCTGACAGCAGCTCTGATTGTTTAATCAAAACACTGCCTGTTCTATTTTTTAACTACAGAGCAAACTACTTAGAAGAATTAGCACTATGAAAAAAGATACACTCTCCACAAGCATGCATTGTCCAGAGTGGGACAACTGTATATATATTTGTGTGTGTGTGTGTAAGCATGCATGGAGCGAAGACACTATATTTGAAGGGGACTACATTCGAGAATGTAGAGTGATTTCATATTCAGATAGGTATACAACTAAAAAAAAAATTGCTATACACTACATTCAAAAATAGTACACTCCTTGGTAACTTTCATTCCACACTTCCAGTCATTACAACTTATACCCGAATGCCAGATCCTTCTTAGCCTTAATATACCTCCACTGCATAACTTGAAAACCCAGCCTTTCCATTCTGTACTAACCAACTAACAGGTGGCCAGATTCAAGGGAGGTTGGCGGATAATGAACAACAGCGAGTTCGTTTGGACCAGCGAGACTCAGAATCTTGTTCTCCTTTGGATTTTCATGGAACCAATACTTCGAATAGAAAGGATGAATAAAACAGACTTTTTTGCTCCTTTCTACGCTGTGTTGGTGGCTTCGTTTTGCTGGTTCCTAGGTGCTTTATTTTGGATGTTTATTGGTTGTGTTTAAAGCACTATTCTCTTTTATTTCTCTGGTTTTGGTGTACTATGGAGGAACTGGATACCAGCATCAATTCCCCAATCGGGGGAGTAAGCGGCTTGCAATGTGTAGGCGAGAGACTTACACGTGTAGAGGGGCAACTCACACAACTTACTGAAATCTTAAACCAGCATTCAGCCGGATTACCTGCCCTGTTTGGATCTGACAACAGTGGTGCTAGATCGCTACCAGGCAACCAGGAAGTGCTAGCTTTGCTCACAGGAAGAAAACCTTTACCACAGGACTGTTTGTTGGACAGTCAACTTTCAGGCGGCCAGATTCAAGGGAGGTTGGTGGATAATGAACAACAGCGAGTTCGTATGGACCATGGAGACTCAGAATCTCATTCTCCTTTGGATTTTCGAATAGAAAAGATGAATAAAACAAACTTTTTTGCTCCTTTCTACGCTGTGTTGGTGGCTTCGTTTTGTTGGTTCCTAGGTGCTTTATTTTGGATGTTTACTGGTTGTGTTTAAAGCACTATTCTCTTTTATTTCTCTGGTTTTAGTTATCATTAATGCTACATATGATGTTTTAGAGAATGGGTGACCTGTACATTGGCACCCTGACTGGAGAACAAACATTTCCCAACAGACTGTTAATCTACAGGTAATGTCTCCTGAAATACGACTCCACTGCTTCATGGCAGCATACTAAGCTGCCATGTAGAGTGGACTGAAAGAAAGCTAACATTCGCCATTATTTTTATGCGCATTAAGCAGCTCTTTTGCTGTTTAGTGAATGTAAAAAAAAAAAAAAATAGAAAAGTGTGTGTGCTTATGCCTGTGTGTGAGTGTATGCATGCATGAAAGTGAGAGTGAGATTGATCGATCCATTACTTTACACTCACCAAGCAGTGTTTTTGCTGTTTAGTGAGTCTACAATTAAAAGAAACATAAAAAAGGAAGAAAAGTGTGTGTGTGTGTGTGTGTGTGTGCATGCAAGCGTGTGTTTTTATGTCTGTTCATGTTTCTATTTGCGTATGTGAGTGTATG